>NC_051279.1:11627158-11927158 GCF_015220745.1 Sebastes umbrosus
TGCTACAAAGATAACAAGGGCAGCTCTCTGGTTTCCCTTTGAAATGCAGTGTGGCTAACATATGACGGCCTAACCTTACTCCTGAGTTTATTATTGTTGTGATCAATTATTTGAGTTCACTCTTTCATTCATGATTACTGTGTTGTTAACCCCTTAACATAGAATGTATGCCCCTCTTTTTTAAACATTTTAGTTTGAACTTGTAGCGCAAGTATATACAAAAGCACAAACAGGAGACGACTACACACACAGGCCCCCACCCTGATACACCCTGTGACATACAATAAAAAAATGAATAGATCAATAAAAAGGTTTAAAAAAAGGGGGACCTACTCAATAGTAGGCAGGTGGTCATAAAGTTATGGCTGATTGGTGTATATTAAAATATATTATATTGTAATTCATTCCCATGTAGGTGTGGGGCAAGCAGGAGGACTCCGCTCGCTGCAGGAGTCAATATAATAGATGATTCATAAATAGTTTTGTATAAATGAGCATACCATTGCATTTTCTATTAAAGAAAAGTTACAAAAATGTTCGTGTATGCTGTAAATTATAGTTATTAGAAAAGAAAATTGGAATCCGCCAAGAAAATTGCAATCGGTGCACCTCTACCAATGAGTGAAATACTCAAACGTTAGACTCTGTGTGTCGTTCTATGGCTGCACTATTCCATCAAATTGAAAGAGTCTAGATGTCTTGTGCATAATATTAAACACATTTCCCCAAAATTCAGCCTGGCATATTGACTATCTTTGGAAACCTTTCGACTATACTTTGAAATAAAGTTAAATGAAAAAGGTTTGGCTGTACAGCGTGAGCTTATAATGACTGACATACAAGTGGGTCAGTGAAGTTTAAGGGGGTATGTTCCTTGAACTGTATTAATTTAAGTTATATGATGCTTGCACTTTGTTTTCTAGGGCTGCACTATTGCATCAAATACAAATATTTTAGATGCCGTGTATCATTTCTACGCATTTATTTCACAAACTTCAAAGTGACATATCTGGTGTATCTTGTGTTTGATGTTTTGATCATGACTAAAAATTCACAATAATGTGATGAATTCAATTGTCATTTTTTTTCTCCTCTTGTCTTTAGAGCGGAGGCCACTGTTGTGTTGTGAGCTTGGTCAGTATTGTTGGAGCATGAGGAAACCTGTGCCACAGAAAGGTAAACGATGATTATGCCATTCTCAGTATGGTAGCAGTATTCATAGTAGCTTTCAGGTAAAGCTAGAAGTGTGGCACATATTCGTTTGAGTTCAACCAATCCCTTTATCCCCCTCCACTTTTTACTGTGCAGGCAGATTCATCTATTATCTTGTAACAGTCTTGTAGTCCCATACAATGTTTGGAGCAGTGAGTGTGACAGGTATTGCAAGGTACTGACTGATGTGAAAATTACCCGTACTTAAGAGCTTCTTCTTTCTTTCTTTCTTGGCTCCTCTAGCTATAGAGTGGAAAGATGCCAGAAGGATCAAGCAAACCCGGGGTGGACGGCCCTCCCGGGTGCTCTCACAGTACCAAGGTAAATAACCCACAGCAGCGAGTGATATATGAAGTCGGTTTGGGGGCAATTCTAACAGGAAAAAGTGCCCAAGGATTTACCTCACCAGCATTGTTTCATTAATCACCGAGACAAAGTTTGCTACAAATGCTGATGATAGATTTTAAGCCTCATGTGTCTTTGTTGTTTTGTGTCAGGGCTCAAAAAAATATTGCATGTAAAATTCAACTCAAAAAGAATAAAACAAACTGTCCACAACTGGAAGGGATAGTTTTGGTGTCTTGAAGTGGGGTTGTATGAGGTACTTATCCATAATCAGTGTATTACTTACAGTAGATGACGGTCTGCACACCTTCCTGCTTGGAGAAGCAGACAAGGAACCAAAGCAATGTGCTGCTGTGGTCCGGGACGGCAGCAAAACGTATTTTAGCCACCTAATAGAAAGGCTCACCTAAAAAAATCAATATCAGTTTAAGTGTACGCTATATTTAGAATATCTTCGCTGGTTCATCTTGCCGCGAGACAGCTAAACAGTCTATGTTTCCAACGGGGAGCTGAAGCCGTTATCGATGCTCTCTCCAAAGCAACCAGACTCCATTGAGAAAAAAAACAATAATTTTACCATGCAAAAAATGGGAGTTGCTGGTCTACTGCTGCCTGGATCGGTTAGTTTGTTTGTGTTATTGTGTGACTTTGGTTAGTTTGGTTCACCAAAGTCACACAATAGCACAAACAAACTGACCAAATAAGGCAGCGACAGAGCAGCGGTCCTTATGTTCTGCGAGGTAAAATTACTGCTTTTTTCAGTGGAGTCTGGTGGCTTTGGCAAGAGCATAGATGGATACAACGGATTTAGGTCCCTGTCGGAAAGGGCTGTCTGACGGCAAGATAAAGCGGTGAAAATATTTTGAACATAGCATACACTTAAACTAATGTTTTTAGGTGGGCCTTTCTTTTATGTGGCTAAAATATGTTTTGCTGCCAGCCCCGTCCATGGCAGTACATTACTTTGCTTCAGTGCGGTAACTCCTGTCTGTTTCTCCAAACTGGGGGAGTGCCAACCGTCATCTATTGTAGATAATACACTGACTATGGATAAGTACCTCATACAACCCAACTTTAAAACACCCAAACTATCTGTTTAACATTATTGTAATATGATGTGAATTTCTTTTTGCTCCTTGTGTTCCTCTACAGGGCTTTTCAGTTGGGACAAATACCTGAAAGAGACGGGTGCCTCTGCTGCACCCTCTGCTTGCTTCAGACAGGTGAGCTAGATTGAAAGGTCCACTCTTAACTGTCTTCATTTAACCTATTTTTAAGCATCTCTCCTGTGATTAATTGATTACACACGATTCTTTCTCCACTGCTGCTATTACGTCGCCACTCTCTCTCTCTCTCCAGCTAACACTTGTCTATCATCATCATATTCTAGAGCCTCACACCTCCACTTAACGAGTTCAAGGCGGGGATGAAGCTGGAGGCCCTGGACCCGCGAAACACCACGTCAACCTGCATCGCCACGGTGGTGGGCCTGACGGGCTCGCGGCTGCGGCTTCGCTTGGACGGGTCCGACAACAAGAACGACTTCTGGCGCCTCGTGGACTCTTCAGAAATCCAGCCAATTGGCAACTGTGAGAAGAACGGAGGCATGCTGCAGCCACCGCTCGGTAAGGACACACACAAAGGTTTTCTATCTGACACTTCATCTTTTCTCCTTTTCATTTTTTTTTCATTTTGGTCCACTAGGTGTCAGTGACTAACAGCACAGAATGTCAATGTGTCATGTTAATGCCTATAAATAACTTCCTGCCACAGCGTAGAAAGCCTCCTACCCAGGACATTTCTGTATTGAATACCCACAGGAACAAGAGCACACTGTTTGTCTGCCTATTTAAACTGTTACCACAAAGTCTTGTTGATCGTTTTCAGGGCTGCAACTAACTATTCTTTTCATTATTTATTCATCTGCTAATTATTTTCTTGATTAATCGTTAGGTCTATGAAATGTCTAAATATAGTGAAAATCCATCAGAATTTCTGAGAGCCAAACGTCTTCATATTAGGGCTGCAACTAACGATTATTGTCATTGTTTATTAATCTGTTGATTATTTTCTTGATTAATCGATAAGTTGTTTGGTCTATAAAATGTCTGAAAATGGTGAAAAATGTTGACCACTTTTTCCTAAAGCCCAAGATGACGTCCTCCAATGTGTTGTTTTGTCAACAATTCAAAGTTATTCAGTTTACTGTCATTGAGGAATAAAGAAACTAGAAATATTCACATTTTAAGAAGCTGGAATCAGCGTATATGACTTTTTGTTTCTTTAAAAATGTGTCAAACCAAATCGATTATCAAAATAGTTTCCGATTAATTTAATAGTTGACAACTAATCGATTAATTGTTGTAGCTCTACTTCATATGTTGTTTTTTTTGTACGACTAACAGTTGAAAACTCAAATATATTCAATGTACAGTTATATAAAACAAAGAAAAGTGGCAACTGTTCACATTTGAGAAGCTGGAACCAGAGAAAGATTGTTTTTACTTGAAAAATGACTGAAACCATAAATCAATTATCAAAATTTGATTGATTGACTAATTGATTAATCGTTGCATCTCTAACAATTTCCCATGATTTGTCTACATCAACATGTTCGTCATGCAACCCTTAGATCTAAAGCTGTGTAATTGTCCTCTTCTTCAGGTTTCCGTCTCAATGCGTCCTCTTGGCCCATGTTCCTTCTGAAAACACTGAATGGAGCTGAGATGGCACCTTCTCGCATCTTTCACAAGGTACCTGTACAAGGCTCACAAACACACTCTGAAGAACTAGTTACTGTACTATATCAAAGAGAAAACAAGCATGTTTATTTACTAGTCATAATTACTCATTTATACTAGAGTTCACCAGGATCTACAAAAGATAACCGACTGCCATAATGTCTGGGAGAAGAAAACATAACACCCGTAATAAAAAGTCCCCAGCGTTTGGTTGATTTAACTGTAATTTCCCGGTACAAATGAATACACAGATACACGTACCAACTTCATACCTGACCCCCTTTCTTTCTCTCCATGTTCCCCAGCAGGAGCCTCCCGCCCCGGAGCAGAACTCCTTCCAGATGGGCATGAAGCTGGAGGCGGTGGACCGTAAAAACCCCCACTTTATCTGCCCGGCTACAGTGGGTGCACTGCGTGGTGTCGAGGTGCTGGTCACCTTTGATGGTTGGCGGGGAGCCTTTGACTACTACTGCCGCTACGACTCGCGTGACATCTTCCCTGTTGGCTGGTGCTCCCTCACTGGAGACAACCTTCAGCCGCCCGGTACCAAAGGTACGGGTTTCACTTGTTCGCCTGATTGGACGCCTTTTCAGGACAGTGGAAGTGTGCAGAAAATGTGCTTGATTGACATGAGGTTTTTTGCTATAAGGGGCCGGACACCCACATTACATTATGTTACTTTGTAGGGGTGTGACGATTCACTCAGCTCACGATACGATACACGATATTGGGTTCACGATCTCGATACGATATTATAACAATAGTTTTAACAAAACTTGAGTGATGAAAATATGACTGAAAAAATCAATCCTTCCTCCTGTCCTCTGTCCTCCATCAGTCAGTATCAGTCCTTCCTCCTGTCCTCTGTCCTCCATCAGTCAGTAACAGTCCTCCGCCAAGCTAACGCACTCTGCTTGTGTAAACAGCAGCGGTTTCATCGTGTGTATGCTTGTTAAACAGGTGTAATAACGTATCTTGGCTTTACACTTGCAAAGTTTTATTGCACTTACAGCAACGAGCGTAGCGTCAACTCGTCTCCACCGCGGCCTCTCCGATCAGCTGTTCGCTGACTGCGCTGTGTGTTGATGTGTGTGGAGCTCCGACACAGAGCAACAAGGCCTATTGAAGGAGGCTGGGACACGGGCGGACATGGCTCTTGGGGTATGGGGTATGACACATGTGCAGTGTAACTGAAGCTGCGGCCGTGAGTTGCGATTGGTTCAATTTCAGCAAGGGCAGACCAGATTTTACTGCGCATGTGTCGTACCCCAAAGAAATGACACGTACTCAGCCTCCTCGCTCCGTCACTCAATGATCATTTTAATAGAATTTTCAATGAGAATAATGATGCCAAAAATATCATTCACTCCAATATCATGAATCATATAGATATTTTTTCCAATTCGTTCAGCCCTGGTAAAGATGTTGCTCATTCTTATAGATACTGAGACCCATTTGTCCAGCACATCCAGTACATAACAAGCACTTCTGTGTATGTGACCTTGAGTGGTGGTATAGCTCTTTTCCTGCTTTGTTTTTAAATTCAAGCACTGTTCGCCACAATAATGAGCCGATTTCATCAACATATTCTACCGGAGTTTTACTACTACTTTTCAAGGTAGTTGTGGGTTTGGTTGGTGCAACACGGTTTGCAGTGTGATGCAAGTAGTACATCATCTGCCTGAAGGCATCATTAGCAACAGTTGATCAAGTCATCAACATGAGTTTGCTATTTTTAATTCCTGATGGTGTTGAATCTCCCTCCAGGTAACTTTTAAATTGTGTTTGCAAAATTGGCTTCTAATATCCAGTAACATCCACTTTAGTTAAAGTAGGCATGACTGTGCTTTTGCCTGCGTTTGCGTCACAATCTGACGGAGAACAGAAATACACGACACATTGTTTCTTTGTTTTTCCATTTAGGGAACAAGGAGTTTTCTTGTCACCAGTCAGTTTTTTCTTAAAGCTGGTTATGACTAGAACGGATGTGTTTGTGTTACACTCAGCAGGCAGCCTTGCAGAAGTTTGCATTTGCAGTTCTGTGTGACACGCTGACATGCTAATTTGAATGCAGTGTGTGTTTGTGTGTTCTAGTAATGTAATGAAGTCATGTTCAAGGTTACGTTTTTTTTTTTATTATTATTATCTTAAAGGTACAACGACGAACTTTGATTTTGTGTTGATTGTGGCGGTCCCTGTGGACAACAGTGGTAGTGTTTCTTAGTACCAGATTCCTTTTAGAAAAACCTCTCATTTTACTGCAGTAGGGTCTGACAGTCTGCCCCGTGCAGTCCTGGTTCTGGTTCTCCCGTGCCTCCCTTTCCTCCAGCAGCGCGGTGTCGGTGTTGGCTCCCAGCGGGGACCGGCAGAGCAGCGAGGTGAAGCTCTGCTCCTGTCCGGAGGAGGAACTTCTGCGGGGCGCATAGCTATCCACCTCCCGCCGAAGCTCAGACTGCCAGAAAGCTGTATCTGGATCTGTCCGCGGCCGGAGAGTCCCCGCTGCAGTCTGAGCTGAAGCAGTTTTATCATCATGTAGAGGTCATATAGGTCATAAAACCCTTACCAACCAGTTAAAAGTAAAAAAAATAAATACACACCATTAATACAACAGTCTTCTCTCCCCCCGCGGAGGGCATCCCGCCCACTGCGGAATCCCGATCCTTTCTCGATTACAACAAAAACGGGGACGTCATATTTACACAAGACGGATCCTTTCTAGTCATTACATTAAACCTTAAAGCTGGAGCCTTTCATAAGTTGTAGCCATGTTTACTTTCTTAACATGAAGAACCAGAGGAAGCAATTCGTTATACAGGAAATGTGAAAGGAGGGAAAGTACACAAGGGTTATCAGCCACAAGGTCAGCTGTACTCCTCTGTTAGAAATCCAGAGTATCTAAAGGAGTGGAAAAGGAAGGCGGGATATGGGGAGGCAGTACGTGCCTTTGTAGCCTGCTAGTGTTTTTTATGAAGGGCTGGCACTCCCCCAGTTGGCAGAGTCGGGCCATGACGTGGAGCCTGGGTGCCCCTCAACAGGCCTCTCGCTGGCACCCGGGCTAACGGGGTTTGATTAGACACCTCGGAGAGAGTTAACAGAGGATAGAAACGAAGAGAAAAGACAGACATACGCTGCGAGAGGAGGATTGTTTACATTGCCAGCAGATGGTGGGAGGAGAGAAGAAGAGAGAGGAGGAATAAAGAAAGAAAGGAAGGAGGAGCAGCAGCAGAGGAGGACAGGGCAGGAGGAGAGGGTGAGTGTGAGGACAGCTGTGCAGACACACTTTTGACTTTTTGTTTGGGCACGAGAGGTGAGTAAAGATGAATGAAATTACAAGAAATGCAGTCGGGAAGAGAGAGATTAAAATCTCGTGACAAGTTATCGTCCTGTAATGTGAAGCTGGCAGTGGTGGCTTTGTGAACTCAGTGAACTCAGTTCACTCAAGGGAGAGAGAGGGAGGGAAAAACTGTTTGCTCATTACGCGTGTTTGGCTGTATTTACAAGCACTGCCACCGATCAATGAACATGAAACCTCGAGCTCTTTAAGCCTTTTAAACTTATTATCTAGGATTCGTCCAATCTGTTTAGGATCAATCAGGTGTCTTGTTTTTTCTGAGCTCCCCTATGGAAAGTCGCAGCAGCCTGCAGACTGAGCTTTGCATTGATTGGTGTTCCCGTGTGAAAGTGTGTTTAATAAATAGAGCCCCACGGGCCAAGACCTGCGTTAATGAATGTGGCCGCTCCTCTCGTAAATCTGTCTTTGGTTGATCCAGGATGAATACCAGGGCACTTTAGTTTGAGCGGTGTGTGCGTGTATGTATGTGTGTGTGTGTGTAGGCCTGCAGGTGCATGTGAAGCCAGCTATCCTGGCCTATACTGTGGTTCTTTTCTTCCGTGTGGTTTGTTTTTGCGTGCACACATTCTTGAAGTTTTGCCAGCTGTGTTGGCTTATATAAAGCACATGGCTTATTTGGTTACTTTTTATGTATTTAGTATAGGCCCGGCTCGAAATGATTTTTCCATGCGCTCGTTCCTTCAGCGGTTCATGTGATTTCTGAAATGTTTTCCGTCAAGAAAGGAAGGGAGTGCGTTCACGGGTGGGAGTGTGAGAGATACATTTTAAGACTCACAGCTGTCAGCAGCTTGGTTCTTTATTAGGGTTTATTCGTCTGGCTTTTAAGGTGTTCACACATTTCTTCTTTTTATTCTCGCCAGCAGGGAGTTGGAAGGAAGACCGAAAGCAAATCATTTTTGATAACCGCTGTTCTTTCCTTCAAAACGGCTCATTTTCCCCCCCCTTCCCCTCTTATATGATATCTTTCAGTTTTTGTTTTTCCTCTACTTCATCCTCATCTTTTCTTGGTTGATATGGATCTTATAGTTTATGCCGGTAATGCCTGTTTGTCAGATTACACAATACAATACTGTACTGATGTATTGTTGTCCACTATAATGATGCATATATTCTTGCTTACTTTTAGTGTTATCTGGCCATGCAGATGGTTAGGCTTTATTTGCTCGGGTTTTTAGGTGTCAGTCTCTGGGATTAACCCGTCACCCTGTACTTTGAGCTCCACAATGGAATTCCATTCTCCTCATTTGTACTGACACATTTCTCAAAACCTGAGCAATAAAGTTTTGAACTTAATGCATGAAGGGATGCCACAGTGAAGAAAATGTTCCCACCAGTTAATAAACTCGTGACAACACCCGGTGTTACTGATTACACCGGACGTTTTACAAGAAAAGATGACGATATCTGTAGATCGCTTACTTTGATCTTTAAGGTTGGATTTAATCTGATTTGATCTTTTAGGTTTGGAGCTTTTGCTGCGGGGCTGCAGGTTTCCACCTGGCGCCACTGCACCGCACACTCCTCCTCACAGCGATTGCCTCATTAACGTTATGGTTCACTTATAGCGTTGGGTTTAAATCCAAAATATTGCCAAATAGGCGCTTTTACTTTTCGTTTTGACATCAAATCCTCCGCCATCGTCTTGTCTGTCAGCTCACTCTCGTCCCGTGTGTGTCAAATCTGACTCCTGCTACTCTGTGCTGAGACTCCGTAGGGAGCAGATACATTCAGTTCAAAATAGTATCGTCCATCGTCCGACTATGCATTGATAGCACGCTTAGTATTTTACAAATCAGAGGTTTTTTTTATTCGATGAACACAGGAACTGACACACTGGGTGGGTTTCATTTCTATAAAAAAGTAGGGCTGTTAATCGCTTAAAGTATTTAATCATGATTGTCCATGATTAATCGCGATTAATGGCAAATTAATCGCACACTTTTTATGTGTTCAAAATGTACCTTAAAGGGAGATTTGTCAAGTATTTAGTACTCTTATCACCATGGGAGTGGACAAATATGCAAATGTATGTATATTTGTATTATTGGAAGTCAATTAACACAAAACAATGACAAATATTGTCCAGAAACCCTCACAGGTACTGCATTTAGCATAAAAAATATGCTCAAATCATAACATGGCAAACTCAACAACAGCTGTCAGTGTGTCAGTGTGCTGACTTGACTATGACTTGCCCCAAACTGCATGTGATTATCATAAAGTGTCTGTTAAGGGGAGACTTGTGGGTACCCATAGAACACATTTTCAGGTCAAGGGACCCCTTTTGAAAATGGCCATGTTAGTTTTTCCTTGCCAGAATTTAGCGAAAGTCTAGAGCACTATTTAGGCACCTTTGTGACAAGCTAGTATGACATTTAAAAGTGAGCCCGCTACAACTTAAAATTCGCAAGTTGCGTTAATGCATTCAAAATTAGTGATGTTAAAACGTTATTATCGCATTAACTTTGACGGCCCTAAAAAAAAGCAAAACGACGGTGGGGGAAGTGGCAAGTAATTGAATCAGTGCATGCCCAAACACCACGTAACACCGACTACCAAGTAGATATCATTAGAGCTTAGTGGGAAATATGTTGTGTTTTTGTTGTATTGTGGATTGATAATCTTTAATATTGCAAGAGAAAGTACCATGATTACCATTAGTAATGTATTGATGTCTTACAGCAAGACAGCATATCATCATTAATTGTTGCATCTATTATTTTCCCCTCCCGTAATCCTTCTAGCATGAAGAGAAATCACACTGCAGTGAATTTCTCAAGTTCTGCGAGCTCATTTATATGCAGAAATAAGCCGACTAAACCCTTTTGAGTTCACTGGAAGGTTAAGATTCACAGAATGAGCAGTCTTCTGAAGCAAACTGGTGCGTGCACTTCTTGATGTAACCTCTCACCCTCTTTCCCTCTCAACTGTGAAACACTCCCACAGTCTGAGAGGGGTAGTGCGGTGTCATCAGGCTCGTATCTGAGGAAGGAAGTTCAAGTGAGGAAAAATGTTTCACTGCTGAGAATGTTTGACCTTCTCTGCCGCTGTGAGAAACTGGAGCTCAGGTGTTATGAACAGTCTGGTTTTTAGTTCTGCATTGAACTTTTGAGAAGTTTGACGCTACAGATTGTGAGAATGAAATGGTAATTGTTGTTCAACATTTGAGAAAGGTATTTATGGCCTATGTGAGTAATGCTAATACGTAACGAGCCACATGCTGCGAGAGTGTGTAATGTGTGTGTGTGACTGCAGCTAGAGTCAAACGGGGACATTGTAGCCGACAGCATAAAGGCTCGTTCGATGTGTGTGCAGTCGGGTACATGACTCATTCTGCTATGTGTTGGTTTAGACTGAGCATATTACATGGTTAGTGTGTGGTGTAGTTGTATTTTGAATTAACCAATATGTGTGTGTCTTCTGTCATTAACATCACATAACCACATAATGGAGTCTAGATTGTAGGGGTGGAAAAAAAATGATTTCTCTATGTACTGCGATTTTTATTTTTTTTTTACGATTTTGAAATAATTTTTTTAATGCCACATTTGATGTAAAGGCTTTTTTTGTGTATATGTGGAGATAGAAGGAAGATACTGCTTTTATTGTTGTAGTCTTGAGTAACGTGGCGTCATATCCGCTTCAAGACATAACAAACTGAACTGTATATACAAAATACATATATGGAAATAAGATTGATTGAATTAAATTTACCAGAAGTATAAAACCACTAATTTGTGAGAGAAACGTCTTTATTCTTTGATCTTTGATTTTTGGGTTGCTGGGAAAAAATGTATGAATAACGCCTGACAATGAATGATATATTTGACTGCAGGACATCTCTGACTACATACGTGCTGAAAATCAAACATTTTAAAGTATCAATTTAGATATTTTCCTAAGTAAAAGTCCCTAGAAGTGTATGATTCAACTTTTTTCCCATGGTCTAGTGTCCAAAAAGTTAACAAATCGCAATACTTGTAATATCGAATACTTAATAATCGCAATACATATCGAATCGGGAGATAAGCGCGTCGTCCCAGCCCTACTAGATTTCACATTATGAAATATTTTTCTAAACCCACAAATGCAATTAATGAGAAAATAACTACTCTGGCTGTTCAAACGTTATTAAATTTCTATGATCTATGTGATTAAATGGGGAGCCCGCAGCTATAATTGTTAATTAGTTCTTTTTAACTGTTATGCCGCAGCTTTTTTACTCAACTCTCCTTTATCTATCTATCCATCCTTGTTCCTGCAGTAGTGCTGCCTAAGAGCCTCGGGGCATTGACAGACGGGAGTGTGGAGAGCCCAGCCATGCACCCCACGCCCACGGTGGGCAGACCTCCAGGTCAGAGAGGACGCAAGCCAGGCCGCAGGAAAACCAAGGTGACGGGTCTCTGGAATCAGAAGGGCTCAGCGTTGGGACCACCGAGCATCCAGCCAGGCAAAGGCCTGGAGCCCATCAAGATCCCCAAGAAACGAGGGCCCAAGCCTGGCAATAAGGTAGGCATGAAGTGGTTTAGAGATACCATCAGGGACAGACGATTGCCTTTAATTGCAGGGTCAGTTCACCGAAAATTACAAAAAATCATTTTTATCATTTACATCTAATGGTGTTTAGCCATGCAGATCGTTTGGGTTTTATTTTCCCAGGTTTTGTGATATCCGTGTGTAAGATTTCTACCTCTTCCCCCATACACTGGAGGTTAAAGATTGACTTTTTCTTGTTTTCTAAAGGGATTATATCTGTCCACAGTGAGGTCTGTGGATTATCCAGAAAGAAATGTCAAGAATTTAAGACATGTTGAATTTTTCAGTGCTGTGAGCACCACAGACATCTATTTCATTCCAGTGTATTGGGGTGTTGGCGGAAATCTCAGGGGGGGAAATATATGTCAAAACCAAGAGACTCAAAACCTACAACTACAGAGACTACTAGAGTATCACAGCATGAAGATTTACCCCACTTAACTCTTTGGCTCCTTTGCTCTTGGTTTGCAGTTGGCCTGGGCAAAGAGAGCTGGCTGGCTGGAAGATGCCATGGCTGGCCCAGGACGGCCAGTGACGGGCCCAGGGCGAACCAGGGGCAGACTGCCTGCCAACTGGGCACAGAGGATAGCTCTGCAGCAGGCCCAGACTCAGGCAGAACCTATCAAGATCCCAAAGAAAAGAGGGCCAAAGCCTGGCAGCAAGGTAGCCGTCCAAGTACATACACATTAACACAGACATCGCTGAACCACGCAATATCACAATAAAGCATTTGGCTGCATGAGTTGTTTAGTCTGAAACTTTCCCAGTTACGAAAATAAAAATGACTATAGTTGATGTTACACCTGTTGATAAGCTTGTTATATTTATCTCTGCTCTGCCACATCCTGCTCTCTTCTCTGTTGTTACTTAATACCTTTCTGACCAGTTAGACTGGACGACAACTCAAGAGAATATGTTTAAAATACTAAGCAAACTGAATAATGTCACACAAGTCAGAAACAATCCTACGCAGCCGCCGTGCGCAACATACAGATACATTCTGGGTCGGACATGCTTCAAACTCATGACGTGAGTGGTACAGGAGCGAAATTGAAGCTGGATGGAGCGAGAGATAAGGCAACGCTCAAACTTCTCTGCGCTCCATCCAAAATCCTTCCACTCATGCTCCTGGCTCGCTCGCGCTGTTCGGTTGATACCTTAAAGATATTGAGCACCAATACCGAGCCCTATTTACGGGGGAGTCACTTAGTTATTTTCATTTTTTAACTCTTAAAACAAAGAGCAACATAGGAATCACATTTCATGCAATATTATAAACTGTGCAATATGATGAACAGTTTCAAATCAGTACATCAAATGTGCTGATGGTAACGGACCAGCAAAGAGGCAAATGCTGTAAAATGTCTGAATGTGTGTGTGTTTGTATCCAGAGGAAACCGCGTGTGGTTCCTAATCCAGTCCCCACGTCTCCCACCAGCAGCACTCCAGAGCCCGACACCAGCACTGTGCCTCTGGACAACGCCACCATCCCCAACTCTGCACTACAGGCCCCCACAGGTACCCGATGTCCACAGACATGGACACACTGCACATTGTTATTGATGGGTAGACCTGTCTGGGATGTTCAGGTGCATCTGTCATGCTGTCACACACACACTGTCACCTTTTTGTGCTGTGTTGGCAACAGAATCTGACAATGAGTGGTTAACACATGCAACACATTTTATTAAATTACAATAACATTTTGTTGATCAAATAAGTCACATACTCTTCGATATTGACTCCTCTGCTTGTTGCTTTCCCCCCCTAGTTTGTGTGTACCTAAACAAGTACGGCAAAGTGGGACCCCATTTGGACCAGCGGCGTATCCAGCAGCTCCCGGACCACTTTGGGCCAGGCCGGGCCTCCTCGGTGCTTCAGCAGTGTGTTCAGGCTTGTGTGGACTCCGCCCACAACCAGGCCACCGTCTTCTCCTGCCTCAAGTCTGGGCAAGGAGGTGAAGTCATTTCAGGTGGGGATTAAACTCTCGTTATATAAAGGACTATGATTTTTCTCTCCCATCAGTCTCCTGCTTTGGTGGAAAGTTCTCATGAAACGTTGCTTTATTGTTTACTTGTTTGTTGTGGAGATCACATCTTTCTTCAATTAACAGAATGTAGTGCTGTTGTCAAAAGAAAACCACCAGAAAACTACCAGACCATGTGGTGCATTTATTTATGTTGTAATTGTTACATAAAATGTGTGGTCTAAATACCTTTGTATAAAGCTCACTCTCACTCATCAGCAAATGGGTTCTTTTACTCATTTTTTCCATCTTGCACTAAATTGAACAGAATTTGTTTGCCCTGTCCAGCCTGCTTTGACCAGCAGCAACACACCCTGACCCTGCCCACAGTCAGCAGTGTCACCTACGTCCTCCGCTTCCTGGAGAAACTCTGCCACAACCTTCACTGCGATCCTCTGTTTGGCAGCCAGCCTGTAGCCAGAGGAGGCCTTCACTACGACAGTCACACGTACACTACAGGTCAGTGCTGCTGTTCTCCTGCTCTGCCTCCACATTAAGGATGTCAACGATATCAGAAATTTAGTAGTCCATACCAAAACCAGTGAAATTCCACGATTCTCGATACCACGGTAAAATAACAAAAGTAATACAATAAATCCCATGTACTTCAACATCCACTCCTTTATTACTGTTTGCATACTGGTTTTTGTTAGGCGGTTCAGGTCATAATTCTCTCTCTGTTATCTATTTTATATTGCTGTGAATACATCTCCTTCAAACAACTGGATTTATTCAAGTTTCTTGCAAACTACATTTTGCAAGATTACATTTGAACACATCATGATAACATTCGAATTTACCTTCACCCAACATTTTTTTACTGAATAGAGCCTGAGCACATCATAATGTAAATCTATGACACCTCCTGTGTTGACATCAGCAGGACGGGAGCTAGTTAACGTTAGCTGTTCTTGCATAGAGCTAACAGCTAACGTTAACGAGCTGTCGTCTTGCCGATTTCAACACGATTTGTTGTTCGCAATGTTGCATATCAGGGAAGAAATAGGGTGCATCCCCTGGATGCATTGATAGTGCATTTTCTATCGTCCCTCCCCGGGATGGCGGGACACCATTAGTCTCGAACCCTGAAGGTACCTGTGGTAATGTAGAAAAACGAGTACTGTCACATTTTTGGGGGGGATTTGGCATCGACTAGATACCGAATTATTGGTTCTCCTGACGTCTCTTCTTATTTATTTATTTTTTATTTATTTATTTGCACGTATATAAAACTGCACAAAATCCAGTCAATGAAAAAAAAACAAGAAACGTGTCAGGAGAGGTCAAGAAGCCACAGGCTTATACAAACAACCTCCCCACCAACCCCAGGAGAATAACAACAATAAAAAAAGGAAGAAAGATCTAAACTAACATCATTTTTCAAACACAACAAAAGTTAAACAACAACAAGAAGTACACAAAATGTGCAGAAAAACCCTAACCAAACAGTGGAAAACAATCCAATAAAATCAATGAAATACATACAAAAAAACAGTACAGAAGAAAAGAAAATATATCTAAACATATCAAAAGATAATTAGACATCATGAATTAAATGTGATGATAATTTCCTTTTAAAATGTTCTAAGGATAACGAGCTCTTGATAACATGTATTTTGGTGTTCCATATTTGTACACCACGATATCTGAGGGAGGACTGGCCATGTTTTGTTTTGTAAAAAAACGTCTCTTCTTCACATGCACATCTACATTGTGATGATATTTGGTGAATGCAATCACCATATTTGATTTACAGCAGTTAAGTTGAGATTTTTGTCAGTTTTAAGGCATTTTTTATGATGCTGGAAACCAAAAGGAAGACTACACATTTTCCAGATAGTAGTTAGATTGCAAGTGTACATATTGTAGTTGACAAGAATATCAGTGACACATAATACATTTAATATAGATTATACTTTAAATGTCTTAATAAACCAACCGTTGGGGTACCAGTACTGGTCTTTTCATTTTGTGTTATTTTTTGTAAGTTCTTTAGTAAGATAAAAACTCCCCACAGCAAAAAGAAAATCTTGCCATACTCATGTGGAGAAGTTGGCAGTAACGTTCTAAGAAACAAATCTTGCAAATACTCGAGGGAGGTGCACCACATGCCTCCCCTGAGTATCTATTTTACACTGCTGTACAAAAGGCAAATAACTTGTGCCGTGCTTAGAGTTTGGGATTTCTTGGGAACGAGATAAATCAAAACATAAAAGAAATTTTGTTGGCTACCAGCTGTACAGCCATTATTCACAAGTGTGCTGACAACAAGGTTCTTTATTAGTGTGATTAGTTAGTGAGTGGGGTAAAAGAAGTTGCGTGAAATATGCTGTTCATTGCTGTGATGATTGTTGAATGCTGTAGATCGCCTCCTATCACACATCCTACAAGTCAAAACCTTCTAATGTGATCATGTAGAGATGAAACTACTTTATTACAATATCTATTAGTTTCCTAAAGCAATTAATTAGTTATTAGTGTAACCAATGATATACAATGTGGTCCGCTTATCTGTACCTTTCTCACCTCTAACTGCGTCATCTGTAACTGTTTCCTCCGTGTGTGCTGGGTTTCAGAGAGGAGAAGTTTTGGAGACAGCCTAACGACGGGCCCGGGTCGAGGCACCAAGCGGTTCCTCCAGGACTACAATAGTCCACTTCCTCAGAAACTGTCCAAAATCTCCCGGCACTCCACTGACGGTATGTTACTTTGGTGATTGTCGTGATTTATGATTTTTTTTATCCACCCTGGGCCTCATTCCTGTACCTAATAAATTATAAAGAGGACAGATTTTCTTCTTGTTTGTATTCAGAGCTAGTGGAAAAATATGTTTCTCCTACTATGGGCTTTGGTTTTATTAGTAGTCAGACGGCAGCCATATCTGGACAAAGAACACTGTCAGTACACATAGCTGGATTTTTCGAGTTTGCTCACTCCTAATAAGTAAACTTTATTAACACTTTTAATGATTGGGTTCAAATTCACTAATATAACAGTAATAAAAGATGTGTCCTATATACACTCACCGGCCACTTTATTAGGTACAAGGTGTACCTAATAAAGTGGCCGGTGCTAGTACCGGGTGGTCTTCTGCTGCTGTAGCCCATCTGCTTCAAGGTTGGACGTGTTGTGCGTTCAGAGATGCTATTCTGCATACCTTGGTTGTAACGAGTGGTTATTTGAGTTACTGTTGCCTTTCTATCATCTCGAACCACTCTGCCCATTCTCCTCTGACCTCCGGTTATGTACAAAATCAAAGGCTGTGTCTGCCTCACACTGTGATTTCACCTGAGAAAATGCAGACAAATCTAACATCTGAACTGAAGTGACTTACAGAGGCTGAGGTGACTGTTTTCAGTAACTACCTCATTAAAATAAGTATAAAGGACAAAGGATGGGTCACCTATGCAACTATGTGTAACTACAATGCGTCGGTTAACAGCTAAATGATGGACAAACTTGTAAATGAAACATATTTATAAAGACAGCTGGACACGCTGAGTGTTTGTTGCAGAGGAGTGCTGCAGGAATGTCTTGAGTTGAGATAAGAGGATCTACAGGAGCAGCTGCACAGCCAGAGAGCAGGTTGACCAGAGCAGCATCACCACAGGAGACCTTTTAATTCAACAGCTCAGATCATACATCACTCAGCTGCTGGAGCATCTACACAGAAACCTTTAGACATGTATAGCGCCAATTCCTCCTGACTCGCAGTTTGCATTTACCTGGGCTGGGGAGGGAGCATCTGCAAATGATTACGAAGCACATGGGACAAGTTTGCTTTCTGGCAGAAATTTCCTTCTCCCAACAGCGTTTATGAAACATGGACACACAACATAAGAAGGCTAACATTAGCTACATATGCAAGCTGTGGAGGTGGGCATGGCTGGTATTCAGCAGCTTTTTTGTCCTGGGCAATATGGTAAAATTGCTAAATATGGCTCTCAAGCTATATGCTGTATATTTACATAAACACAGAGTCTTCCCATGAGTTTGCGCCTCTGACCAATGTGCATTTAGAGGGAAAAACCAACGAGACTCACCTACAACAGCGGGAACTTTGCGAAGCCATGGCCGGATGTAATCCTTGAATGCAGGCGTGACGATAGGTGCCAGCCAGCAAATCAGACTCAAGCACCCTCTCAGGCAGCCCAAGACACAAATTGAAATAAAACCTCTCAGATTTTATTTTTTTTGTTTTCTAAAACAACTCCAAAATCTTCATGTGCATGTGAGTGTGAATGGTTGTCTGTCTCTGTGTGTCTGCCCTGTGATAGTCTGGCGACCTGTCCAGGGTGTAGCCTGCCTTTGCCCAGGGTCTGAAATTAGTAAAATCGTCAGGCCGTCTGTCACTCTGGCAGACAGGGAAATGGGATACGAAAAGTTGTCCGATTCCTTGGAATCGCATGCATCTGTGACTATCGGTTCCTCTTATTGATGCTTTCCGACAGTTACACATGCACAATTACGTAACGCCATATGCACGCTATATCATGTTTCATTTTGTTTGGGATCAAAACCATGGTGAAGAGAGAAAAAAAAGCAGTGTGGCACTACTAAACCTGAGGGGACACATCCTATTTTTCCACTGATAATGCTATATTGTGAAAAAACAAATCTGTGTTGAAATCGGCAGACAAAGAGCTTGTTAACGTTGGCTGTTAGTAGCCGGTAGGCAGCGCAGTCCTGCCTGGCTAAATAACGTAGCTAACAGCTACCATTGAGTTACATTATTATTCGTTCAAGCTCTATTAAAAAATCCATTTTAAAAATCAATATTGGGCAAAGGTGAATCATAACGTTATCATGACGTGTTCGATTGTAATCTTATAATATATAGTTTTTTGGCGAGAAACTTGAACAAATACAGTTGTTTGAAGGGGATATATTTCAAAAGTGGCAGATGGAATATCTGAGTGGCAGACAAATTTAACACTTGCCTGCCACAGTGGCAGGCAGGGGAAAAAAGTAAATTTCAGACCCTGCCTTCGCCCAGTGACTGGGCTCCAGTCCCCCCGGGGACCCTGAATAGGATAATGGGTTACAGATGATGGATGGATGAATGAAAACTGAACTGATGAGCGTTACACAGACCCTGTTGTTCCTTGCTAGTAAATTTCTGTTTTTAAAAGTACACTAAAATCAAAGTATTCCGCTGATTAAACAAGCCTTCCACTCGGGTGTGTATAGTATTTATTTATACAATCAGTGGCTCTCAACTCTTAATGCTGCCCCACGTTTTATGAAGCACATTTAAATTCTAATAATCGACTGCTCTGAGTTGTCCAGTAAAGCCTCATATCATCATATTAAGGAGGTAGTAAAACAGAAGAAGCTCTTGGCTCAGGAGTGAGTCGTATTAAGTTCTTGGAGCAGGAGGTTAATCATTTAATCATCTTTCAATTTCCTTAGATTTTAATTAAGTTAATGGAATATTTGAAGAGATTTATATAAAAGGGTAATATCCCCCTTAAAAGGGCCTTCCACTTTTACAGAAGGCCAGAACACACACTCAAATCACTGTCATACTTTCTGAGGGTTATAGGCATATCGCTGTGAAATACATCACACTGTGCATGGAGCATTTTAATCACTGTATATTTATACTGGCGACCACTTTTGTTATTTTTGTAATGTTTCCCACCTTTCATGCACAGAATGCAACACTAAATGTTTTACAATTCAACAGCAAAAACAAGTGTACAAAAGTTTACAGTATCTAAAAATGAGAGAAAATCATAAAAGATTAAAAACATACAGCTGCTAGTTATAGGCTATATTAAAAATATATGTTTTGAGTTGTCGTCAGTAAGTCTAACATTTAAAGGCAGTGTTCCATATTTTCGGGGCGAAGTGGCTAAAAGTAGAGTACCCAAAGGTTTTTGTGGTGATCTTGGGAACAGTTAAATGAGCAGCTTTGGAGGATCTTAGGATTCATGGAGAATCATAAAAAACAATATAAAAGGGGGTGAGGCCATTTAGTGCCTTAAAGAGTAACTTCGGTATTTTTCAACCCTGACACTATTTTTGACATTTTTCCAGTATTGGGGGATAACGCTGTAACTGGCAGCCTTGAAATGAGCTGTGAGGGCAAGTGAGCAGCATCAGTGTAATGTTACGTTCATTAAAAATGCTTGTTTTTTCACTGACAGGCTCAGATTGTTATTATAAGTGTCTGACAACATTATTTAAAGGACCCTACTTGTGTCCAAGTCCCACTCAAGGAGAAGTCTCGTTGTGAAATCTGAATATCCGTATACTCTTACACTTAGCGAGACTCTTTCCAAAATGTCAGACACTTACAATAACAATCAGAACCTGTCATGCAAAAACAAGCACTTTTAGTGGATGTAAATGACAGTGCCAGCTTGCCCCAATAGCACCATATTACAGCCCGCGAGCCGCTGCTGTCTACAGAGCTCTCCCTCAATACTGGACCAATTTCAGTCGTCAATTTCTGTTCAATTGTTGTCCCTATTAGTCAGTTAGACACAAAAACATGGGAAAATAGGGTCCAGGTTGAAAAATACCGAAGTTACCCTTTAAAAACTAATAGAAAGACTTTAAAATCAGTTCTAAAAGATACCAGTGTAGGTTGCATGAAACAGGAGCTGTATGGTCTCTCTTTTTAGTGTTTTAGTCTAAGGCCAAGACTAGTCTTAATTCAAGTTTATGCAACTGGTCCTTGGTCTACTAAGTCTAATGTTGAATGTGGATTTAAATTGTTATTTATGGTTGAGAATAGTATTCTGGGATTGTTTGGCTGTGATAATGTTGGAGAAATGGGCTCGTCTCTCATCTCGCACTGCTCTATTTCATTTAGTGATAAGTTCTTTATATATGTTGTGGTGGACAGTCAGTGTGTTTATTTCATCTCACTGCTGAGTCTTATGTTTGTCCCCCAGGCGAGTCCTTCATGGAGAAGAATGTCGCCACATCAGAGCACTTAAAGAAGAGCCCTCTCTCTCCAAACTCTACGGTACAAACTCCCGGCCTGAGGTCTCCCTCCAAGCTGCTGCATCATAACAACTCTACAGGTAGGAAGAAACATTGATACAGGAAACATTGTCGCAGTGTGCGTTTGCACAACATTTCAGTGCTTCAGTGCTCCTAATGGTTACCTTGCACGGCAGCTGTCTTGTCAGGCTTCAAGTATTGCAATTGTGTGGACCAATTAGCGTCCTGTGAGGAGCTCCTCATAGCCACGGGCATGGTTTAGGTCTGTGTGACAACACGGGGAGGCACCATTGTTGTTCAAAACAACCTCCTGAAGAGGTTATAGATGCTATAATAACGTCAGTTATATCAGAACTGGAGAGTATTTCTTCATTGAAAGAAGAGCAAAGAGCGGCATTGAAGGTTTTTCTCAATGGAATAGATATTTTCGCTCCTCTCTCAGCTGGCTTCGGCAAGAATTTGAAGTATCTTTTGAAAGTGCCTGCCCTTTTCCAAACAGCGTTCAATGACGGCTTCTCAGATGGTTCTGTGAAACAAAGCATCAGGTTACCTAAATGGGCGATCAGACCCAAAACAGACCTGTATTTAAAACAAAAAATGGGAAGATGAGTTTGAATGCTTGTCAAAAAAAATAAAATACTGAAACAGGATTTCAAAACTCTGGAAAGTTGTCACGGCAACAATAATTGTTTTCTTTCATTGCGAAGGTTGAGGTAAACTGTAGAAATACGGCATTCACGTTGCAAAATAATCTACCAGCAACATGCGCTTGCTCATATTCAATTGGCCAACATAACACTTTGCCAGATGACGACCCTGCATTTACTTTTTGCTGGAGCCCTCTGCATTTTGACCTCTGCTGCGTCGCCAGAAAGGCCCCATTCCAATGAATGAGGGGGCTGTGTTTGTCTGAACGCAGCCTTAAATCAGAAGATTCATATTGACTCAACTGTAAGTAGGCTTTAACCAATACAGTTTTTAAAGCTGATAATGATTTGTGTCACATCTTATAGTAGGTGAATAGAGTGTTGAATAGCTGAAAAGATGAATAACGCTTATAGATTTAAAGGTTTTAAACCTCTCTAAATCACTTAGGGTGTGTAAAGGTGGTGGATATAGTCTATAAACAGTGGATTTGTTCTTTTTATACAACATTCTGTGTCAAGGTTGTAGTCAAATGTGTTTGTCGGCAATTCACATGATTATAAATTAAAGTTAAATAGGCCCATGATCAACAAGTAGTATTTTTCTTAATGTTATTTTGGTAATGCAAGATTAAGTGTATTATAGTGCTTGGTGAGTTAAAGCTGCAGTCGGTAAATTTAAGCAAATATGATAAAAATGTAATCCTTTTTATAAAACGGTCACTATATCCTGACAGTAGTGTATGAGACCGATAATCTGCTCATAATGGCATTTGTAAGATTTCACAGCACTGAAGGAAAAAAAACAATCAGAGCTGAGGAGTCTCTACAGCAGCTGTCAATCACTGCTCATGAAATTTGCAAAGAGAAATAGGCATTACAGTAACAGAATATTGATTCATATTTGATCAGCGCCGCCTAGTTTGACTGTTTGATTAGAGTTTGCGAGTTTCGTGAGCAGCGATTGACAGCTGCTGTAGAGACTGCTCAGCTCTTATTGGTTGTTTTGGGTGAAAACTTGCAAATGCTAATATGAGCATTAGGAGGAAGCAGAGGAACATGTTGTTTTTCAAAGATTATATCATATTTGCTCAAAGTGACCAACTGCAGCTTTAATGGATCAATGATTGTCTTCATGGATTTCAGGTTCGGGCAGTTTCCGGGAGAGCCCGAGGCCGAGTGGTCAGGACCCCAACCTGTGGACAGTGGAGGATGTCATGCAGTATATCAGAGATATCGACCCAGTGCTGGCACCACATGCTGACCTATTCAGAAAACATGTATGTATTTCCTCATAGTGTAGAAGATGCTGAGTTAACATAACTGTATTCTGCAATAAAAAATATAAATTTAAGTATATATAGAGTATAGTATATATACACTTTTTAGATTACACTAGACATTGATTTTTGTTTAATACAGTTGCACAACATAAAGGGATAGTTTGGGTGTTTTGAAGTGGGGTTGTATAAGGTATTTATCCATAGTCAGTTCATTACCAACAGTAGATGCAGGTAATACACTGACAATGGATAAGTACCTCATACAACACCACTTCAAAACACCCAAACTATCCCTTTAAGTTGTTGGACAGCTTTGCTAAAAAGCAATTCTTTCAATTTCTCCTCCCTCTCTCTGCGACAGGAGATTGACGGCAAAGCACTCCTGTTGCTGCGTAGCGACATGATGATGAAATACATGGGCTTGAAGCTCGGTCCCGCGCTCAAACTCACCTTCCACATCGACAAGCTCAAGCGGGCTTGAGGAGGTCAACCGAGCAGCCGCAGCCTTCCAAAGGACTAAACTCCAACCCCATCTCCCTGTTCTAGGATCAGTATATCATGCACTACATATTGGACATGTACTGACCATTTACATGTAGCAGCTTCCATCGGACCACCATATCTGGTATTATATACCCTGTCCTGACCTCATCCAATGAGGAATGTTTATTTTGTGTAGCACAATCCAGCCCTAAGGCAGCATGGGATACGTAGGATCACCCACTCGTCCGTCATTTCATTTGCATTTCAGTATAACTTGAAGAGTCATACGTGGCCATTTTAACTGTAAAAGGCTGTTTTTGGCCTGCTTTTATTATGTTTCATTTATTCTGTACATTTCATATTTTGTACTTCATGGATATATAAACTTGTATTTTTGCCTTTTTCAACAGTTTGTGTGGGATATGCTAAAAGAACCTTAAAGGAAGAAAAGAAAGCATTCATCCCAATACTTGGGATGCTTCTGGTTAACGTCTCAGTTTGAGGCACGATTTTGCAGCTGCAACAATATTAATTATGGGGAGGAAAAACACGTTTTATGAAAGGAAGAAAATCACTTTATTCTGAAAATACTGCCATGAGGAAATCGGTTTCTTTATTCTTATTCTGGATGTTGTTTACAATGCCTTGTCTTGTCTATGTTATTTGTACTTTTTTAATTTTTATACTATATTATTAGAGTTCCTACATGGAGAGCCCTATCATACTTAACATTGTTCAATAAATATATAATAATTCAACTGTCGGTTTATTTTTTTCTGTGCTTTTTGTTCTGTAATGCCAACCTTTTAAACCTTCAGTAGGCAGAGCGTTTTTGGCATCATTGGGCAAAAATTCCATAATAACCTTTCAGCATATTGTAATTCAAGTGTTCTGAGAGAAAATTAGACTTCTGCACCTCCTCATGGAGAAATAGGCATTACAGTAACAGAATATTGATTCATATTTGATCAGTGCTGCCTAGTTTGACCGTTTGATTGAAATTTGTGAGTGATTGACAGCTGCTCAGAGACAGCAAGGCTCCAGCTCGGCTCTGATTGGTTGTTTTCCTCCGGT
This sequence comes from Sebastes umbrosus, assembly GCF_015220745.1. Lineage (NCBI taxonomy): Eukaryota > Metazoa > Chordata > Actinopteri > Perciformes > Sebastidae > Sebastes > Sebastes umbrosus. Next base: position 11,651,812 of record NC_051279.1, read on the forward strand.
CTGTGAAATCTTGCAGATGCCATTAGGAGCACCGGAGGACACAGAGGCACATTCATTTTTCAATTACCTGTCTCATGCACTACTGTCAGGATATAATGAGCGTTCTATAAAAATATATTTTTTTTAATCATATTTGCTCCAATACTCCTATCCACTGCTGCTTTAAAGCCACAATTTGTGATTACATCTTGTTTACATAGTTTTGTTCACTTCTTGTATTAATTAGCACACTATTTTTGTCCCTTTAATTGCCTGACCTTTTCGTAAAGACTAAGTTTGACAAGTCTGACATTTTGAGACTGTAAATGCTTTTTTATAATTATTTTACTACTTAGAAAATTATTAATTCCTAATTTGATTTTGAAAAATGCATTTAGTGCCATATACTATTTTTTTTTAATGTAGTTACAATAGTTTGCCAACAGGGAGCAGCACAGCCTCGTCTACCTTTTTGCAGTCGTGTCTCCTTGCTGTTTCTCCTTGGGATTCACTGACATGCGCTGCCATGGGTGGCCATATCTCCATCTGGTAGACTCAGCATGATAATCTCAGTGATATTTGTACATCACCTAAAGATTTCCTCATATGGTTATATTATTTTTGGTTGCTCCATTGTCAGAATCTCTCCTGTATTGCTGTGCAGCTATTTCATGTATTTTCCATTATTCAAAGAGCCTCTCTTTTATGATTATGTCAAACCTATTGTTCATGCTGTTTCTGGTAAACGCTGCAGTCATTGTCTCTGTCGGTACATGAGTGGGCCATTAGGCTTGTGGGCGAAAAATGACTTGTGTCTACTGAAGCAACTCGGCAGAAAGACAAAAAAAAAAAATCTAACCACATCCTCCTAGTGAAAACAGGAAAACATGTCACGTAAGGCTGAAAGCAGTGACCAAACCCACTGATTCTAACTGACATGGATGAGTATGAATGCATTTCTCTGTGTGTGAGCATATGACACATACTCACAATCTGTGCTGTGTGTTGTGTGTTATGCTCAGGCACATGTGACAAGCTCCGAGCTCGTGGCTGATGCCTGTGCTTGTTGATGTGTAATAGTAGCCAAAGTGTTGTGCGTGAAGCCAGCGCTATTTATAGAAATAACAGCTCCTTGTGCTGCATATTGTGTTTGTGAAGGTTGTGAAGCGAGATTTTACTTTAGCGCCTAACGCTACGGTGTGATTTTTATCAGGCGCCATTCTTGTGTGTTGCTGATGGGCCAGAAAGGCATAGAAGGTCTTTTAAAGTGTTGAGGTGACTATTCAACATGACTGACTTCTCTGAAAACATACAAGATAGATTATCTTTATAGATATGACATACAGTGGTATTATGCACCTTGGGGGAATTCTGCATGTGATATTTACCAACAATGCAGTGCTCCTGAGTCATCCACTGTCTGCCCCAAAAGTTATAAAGCAGCTAGACAGTTTCACTATGCATGAAAGGAAGTTTTGCGGGCTCACAGATTAGTCATAACTGTGAGAAGAGAAAAAACGACTTTCCCAGGTCTCTGCTTCGGGTGTCATGTTATGGCATGGAAATACCGTATTCTCTACAGAGCCAGCATGGCATGGTGCAGCTCTGCAGACAAGTGTGGGCACAGTTAGAGAGAAACAATACAAATAAAATAAGATGTTCAGTCCTCCACTCTCTCTCCAGCTGATACCAGAATTCCCAGCATGCCGTTGGGCTGACAGTGGAGGTGCTCTGGGGTGAGCGTCCTGCTGGTCTCAGTGTGTCTGCGAGGCCCTCAGTCATTAAAGAACATACTGAATTTGAAATTGTCAGGTTGATCTTTGGATCATGTTTCATGATTGTGCATTTTCTAAATGCTTCAAGAATTGTGAGTACACAGAAGCACTCTTCAGTCACTCCGGATATTAACTGTCCCTGTTTAAAGGTGCCCTATACGATATCCAGAGCATTAATATAGCAGCAAATAACTATTACTATTAACTATATTAGCTATGTATATAGAGGAGTACAGTCTATCTGAGCAGAGAATTAAGTCGCTCTCCCTCTGTGTGTGTGTTGTAAGAGCTTCTCTGTGCTTTGTTGACATCGCCGGGCCGGCCACGCGTGCTTTTAGTGCATGTTCATGCATGTCAGCGTGCCCCACTGACTAGCTCACGACTGCAGCTCTGCACTGCTTTCATAGAGCGGTTACAGTTGATAACGCCGTACCAACCAACGGTGCTGTTGCAGAAGCGTAGAGCCCAGCTTCTGTTAGCTCTGTCAGCAATGATGCCGTTGTTTTCACTGTTTGCGCTGTTAGCTGCTAGCTGCTGGCTCATCCGTCGCCATGTTGACAGCCGCGTGGAGGCAATAGAAATGTGTACTATATACAGTATATTATATAATTGTTATAATATTATATATTTAATATATATTATATATTTTTTTATATTTTATTATTTTGCAATGCAGTGAGTTCCACACATTCTGCAGACACTTTTGTCAGCTATTGGTCACCGGTAGAACAAAACTTCTGAGGGTTTATACAACCACGTAATGAGGGATGGAAAAGGAAAAATGTGATCACACCTCAGGGGAACCATGACATCTCAGGGAAGTACACCCAAAGCCTTTTTTTTAACAAAAAATGATGTTTCTCGTATATGATACTGACCGAAAATCTGATTTCCTTCTATAAATGAGGCCGCAGGCTTGCTTGCCTCCAGTGACTTCTGATTGGGAGATAAAATCTGCTAAGACCGTTGTCTTGACAGCCCTCACCCCGACACGCTCACACTCTGTCAGCCTCGTGCCTACAGATGGTGTGGGCCGGCTAATGTCAGGATTTTCCTACGAGGGAAATGTTGGTCACACGGCAGCGCGGGTATTATCTATCCATGAGTTTAAAAAAAAAAAAAGAAAGCACAAATAAAATCACAAAAAAAAACAACAAATACACAGGTGAATACGCCGAGCATATGATTTCCCTTTGGCATTAACACATTGATATCACAGTATATGGAGATTTCAGCAGCAGGATAACACAAAGCCTCACAAGAACTGCTCTCTTGTATTAAATCCACCCCCAGCCTATAGCCTGTTACTCTGTCTCTGGTAGCATGTGCTTGCCACTGTCACCAGATTAGCACGCAGGCTTAAAGCCCTGCTCACAAAGACACCGTGTACAGAACATAGCCTGTGCTAATACTGTTTCCCTCTATTCTAACCTACGAACCTGTAACTCTCCCGGGCAAGCCCACATAATATCCCTGCTCGCATTAAACGAGCCTGACTCAAATAAAATTGCCAGTACAGGAGGTGAACACAATATGAACTCCTGAAAAAGCCTTGCAACAAATACTACCTCTGTGAAGCTTATACTGTTCAATCTTTATTGAGGCTGTCAGATTCAGCTCTCCCATTATATTGTACAGTAAGGTATTATGACAAGAATATCCTGTCAACAAAATATGTAATATTTAAAGCTTCGAATGGGTCGTATTTGTTTTGGATTGTATTAAACTACTAAAGTGTTGCTGTTAAATGTTAGTATCTCCTTGTAATCTGCTTGGCAGGTTTTGACACATCAAACTGCTAAACGATAAAGCAGTTTGAAGGGTAATTTAAGCTCATTTCTATGGCTGAATCAGTTTGAATTACGTGATAAAAAACCCTTTCCATCTGGTAATCCATGCAGTTAAAAAAAGCTAATAATTAAAAAAAAAAAACATTTTAACAAGGGATGTCACCAGTTCAGCTCTGACTCCAAGGTTAACTTTCTGCCACTGTTGCGAAATCGTCGCTCTGCTCAGTTTGACCCAACTGTGTAAATCACACAACCCTTAAATATTTACCACCGTTGGACATTGTTGGGACACCTCGATGTGTTTGAGCCGGCTCGACGGAGAAGTGTCAGCTGTGTGCAGGAAAATAAATTATTTACACCCCCTCCTTCTACTTCAAAGAGCTGGCAAAAACCATTCAACCCCAGATTTTGGGGAGGGGGGGTCGGAGGAGGAGTTGCTAGTCACTAGGCAACCTCTATGTCACCTGCCCCGACATGCCAAAATCAGCAAACTTACCTCTGGAGGCTGCGTTCACATGGTATACACGGCTGCATTTAAAAAGCCTCCTCAGCTGGATTCATATGGAAAACAAAACAATTACCGAGACGCAGCTAAACTATGTGGCTCTGGGAAAGAAAGTGTGATGTGATTATATTGCTTTTCCCCTCGTGTGAGAAAGAGGAAAGGTTTTGTAGAGCTTAGAAGATGCTGAGCTTTACTAAAAAGCCCGGGAGCGGAATCCAACAGTGCAACAACTGATGTTTTCCAGAGCCTGTTGCGTTGAGATATCTTGTGATATGTTAGTGTTTTTGTGATGGGGTGTTGAAGCAAGAGTAGCGTCCAATAAGACTACATGTCAGGTGAAGATACAAGGTGACTGTTCAGCTAGAAAATCAGGAAGTTCGGCTTGAGCAACATGTCCACTGAATGAACCCTGCCCTGAGTGATCTGCTGTTTATCTGCCCCCTGCCAGCACACACACACACACACTCGTACACCACTACACACAGCCACACAAGGTTAACACAAAACATGCCAAAAACCTGCAAACTCTCTTGTTAAAGCAGACAAGTTCAAACATGTGCCCTCTTCACACGATATTCACACAGAGATAGAAACATTCCCCTTGTTGTCAATAAATAACTCATCCTCTCATCTGGGAAACTGGAGTTTTCTTCTCACTCTCATTGTGAATTTCACTCTTTTGCTTCACAGTTATTCACACTGGGGGATTCTTGACATGACTCTTTTTTGTAAAAAAAAAGAATTAGCAGTAGCACTCCAATGAAAGGTAACACTCAGTGTCATGCTCTTTAGAAATTACTAATTTCCAGTACATATTTATCTTTATTAAAGGTGCTAAATGCGAGATTGGGAGCATTTCTATTGCCTCCGCACAGCTCTCAACATGGCAACGGCCGATAGCTAATGATGCTGACAGCACTAAACGTTACAACTGTTAACGCCGTCAAATGAAATTACATTTTAATATTTTAAAATTGATTGTAGTATTTTTTTAGGTATCATGAAGCAGCACTGTTTTAGCGTTTAGGTGAATTTATTTGAAATTTTGAGCATGTTTAGCAGGCAAAGGAGGAGAATAGATGAGATGAGATGTACTACACAAAGCTACAAATTTCTTTGTTAAAGTCAGATTTTTTAGATTAATCAGAAGACGTGTCTTATTTTTATACATTCCTTTAGTGACAGATGTTAGGACCTGGACACTATTCTATTTTTCTGCATTTAATGCAGTCAGAGACATTCATTTAAATCCATTGACAGATGAGACTTCAGTCTCTCGGTTTGAACAAACATCACTATGAAGTGTAGTGGTAGCAAATCATCTGACGTCAAAATCATGTCAGAGACAAGATGAGGAGTTTAGTTTTGAAATCCCCGAGACATGTCACTTTAGGCGTTATCAGCTGTAAGCGCCGTATGAGAACAGTGCCCATTAGCTAGCCAGAGCGACACGCTCACATGAACTAACATGCCCTAAAAGGCATGTGTGGCCAGCCCGGCGATGTCAACAAAGCACAGAGAAGCATGGATTACAACACACACACTTTGCTCAGGTAGACATTACTCTTCTATATCTATACATAGCAGATAGTTGTTTGCTGCTATATTAGTGCTCTGGATATCGTATAGAGTACCTTTAAGTACTATTTTCTGGATGTACTTTCACTCATGTGATTTTCTTATTTACACCAATAACGGATCTGCCATAATCTACCAACATACTGTAGCTGTAAGGATCACAATGACCAGAGATGACACATAAATCCGTTATCTTCTCCTGACTCCACACTGATATTGAGGTATCCCTGTTAGCCTGTTTGATCAGGTTGTGTGCTGATGCTGTGAGTGTGTGTGTGTGAAGACCTGGCCATGCGTGACAACAGCAAATGACCACCTATCCATCATTGGCGCTAGGGCCTCGAGATTACCTCGAGCTCAGGCTTGGCACCAGCTGGACCAAAGCCTGGAAAACAGTAAACTAGACAGTGCTCAATGCATAGACGTATACAGTTCACATACAGATATGTGGCAGCAGGGAGGAATGTTATCTGGATTGCATTTAACATACCACGCGTGGTGTTTATTGAAGGGCTTTAAGTGGAAAGTGTTGTGGGAAAACCCAGCTAAGAAATCCCCGAGGACTAGAACGAAACACCTAATTTCTGAATGTAAACTAGAGGGATCCTCATGTTTTCTCTCCCCCCTCCTTCTTATGTCTCTTTCACTTTGCTTCTCTCTGAGAATGTGGCTTTTGGTCTGTGACTTATATTGAGAAACCAGCGAGCTGCCACAGGAAGACACACAGCGTTGTATTGAGCAGTTGATGTGGGTGGGCCGAAAACGAGAGAGAGCAAGAAGTAACTGTAAACGTCTCCGAGTGTCCCACCCTGCTTAGCATGCGTCTAGACCGGCCCCTGTGAGGCAGGCGGCAGTCATAACAAGGGATTGGGAGAGCAAACAGGGCTGTTTGGCGTAGTTAACCATTCGTCTCTGCAGTCACAATCAAGCAACAAAAACCTCTGCATTTAATTGGGGCTAAACAAGGAGCTCACAGTGCAGCATACAATTATGAGATATGTGAGGCGACAGAGTTCTGACTGTGTGCCAACGTGCCCCATGTGCCTCACACCAGAAGACCATCTCACCAGATTGGCACTGGGCAAGGGGACCTGCAACCGTTACTAAGCACCGTGCCAAGGCTGTTGGCCTACTTATGAGCCATTCTCTTGACAGCGCAAAGCCAAGAAAATCCACACACATACACACACACACACACACACACACACACACACACCCTTAAGCTAGTCTCTGTTACTTGAAACAAGCCCGCATTCAGGCCAGGATATTTCAGTTTGGATCATCCGTGATAACCAAGTTTCAAATCGAGCAGCCTTTAACACAATTGGACAAATGAGGCTGCTTTAAGAGCAGACTTGACTCCAAAAAAAAAAATTGAGCAATCAGCAAACTCTATTCCTGTAACAGTGCTCTCATTTTCCCCTCGTTACTCACTAAAGATGCCTTTGTTGACAATGTGAAAAGCTAGACGCGGTGATGACATTCCCAACATGACCTCAATCAAGCGTTTTCATAGCCCGCAGGCACGAAACAATCCAGCAAACTCACCCACCGCAGTGAATCTCTTTACCCTCATTTCATAATGAACGCAATTATGAGGGAAATTGTTTTACTCCTCAAAACTGGCTGCGGCTAAAACTGGAGAGGGGTTGCTCTGAATTTGTCATTTGTTATTATTTACAGCCAAGTCTCTGACCAGAGAGCAGCAGTGTCTTTGAGTCAGGGCTTACAAGCTTTAAGTCAGTTAAACCCCCATCAAGGTAAGCATTCTTTGGTCATTTTCACCTCCCCCCCAACCACACACACACACACACACACTCTCACATTACTCTTTACACACAGAAAAAGAAACAAATGTTTGTGGTGCTGTAAAGAAACCAGTATTATTCAAATGCTGCTTTTGTAAGCCCACCAACCTTTGAATGAATATCTTGCCATTATGGTAAACACGCTTAACGCCTATAATGTCAGTGCATGGCATTTGCTTCGAACACCACCAAGAAAAACATTGAATAGTAAATCACATTTGGCGATCACTACCTGAGATGTAATATCAGATGTACACCGACGTATAATACAGCTCCTCATTTGCTAAGCAGCAGAGAAACATGTCGGTATCACCGTCAATCATGTTCCTATCAGTGACCTTATTAGCGATGAAAAGGGAAAATAAAGGAAAATATAGGATACTGAAAACTGATTTGATTATATATCCTCGCAAAGCATACATTTTATATCTGTTTAAATGTTTCCATCCCAGACTGGAAAGGAAGTGAGGTTTCCCTTCACCCACAGGTTAACTTAAGCACTTATCTATTAGCTCCCCGCTGCCCGGGGGGGGGAAGAACTGTGCAATGAATGGAAAAGCAGGCCACATTTCTATCCAGGCCATCTTTATTGATCCTCAAAACCCCCTTCACAAAGACCATCCCCCCATCTTGACCACAAAAAAGGGGACAATATAAACAACCAATAAATAAGAATCTGCGCGATTAAGGCGGTTCTACATCTCCAATAGAACACAACAGTGTGGACATGTTGGAGTTATACAGCTTCATACAGTAAAAGCAGTAGGTTTTTTTTTTGAGAACATCACATCTAAAAAGGCAGCACTTTAACAAAAGTGAACCGTTTTTAAAAGCTGGATGAGGCTCCCATTCAAATGAGATCTATCGCGTCTGACTTATGATAGAAAATCCAGGCTCTCTTTTGGATGACCTTGTCATCTGAGCTTATTTAAATACTAGGCCAAATAGAATGAGAAAAAAAAAAAAATCATGAGCAGAGAACTTAATTTAAATTTTCTCCCCCATCCTACTCTCAGAAAAAAAAAAAAATCATTAAAACCACTTGGTTCCCAAAAAATGGAGAAGGTGGTTGTTCTTTATATCAGTTTTCTCAGATAGGAATAAATAAATACACCTTTTTAACTGGTAAACTGTCATGGAGTCCAGGCTAGGAGGCTACACAGTGTCATAGCATTGTTCAGAGTGGCTTTTAAGAATTTCAGCATTTCTTTATTACATTCATGTCCAGGAAATGGGAGAGGTGGAGCTCGGCCTTGAAAAGCCAGCCGTCCTCTGGCCACTAGCACATGTGAGACTGTGTGTTCCCTGTGGATATCCAGAGTTCTCTTCTGTACACCCGGGCGCCGCAACCGGGGCTTAGTCGTACAGGGAGGTGCTCACTAAATAAAAAGTGAAGAGATGAGCACTCTTCATCCACCCTGGACAATTCTTATGTCTCCATTTGTGCCCCATTCACCAAATCAGGTCCTCTCAGCAACTAACGGTGCTGGGCTGCTGTTTGCTGACAAAGTCTGAGATGAAGTCAAACTCATTCTGGCCCAGGAAGAGTTCTGGCAGCTCCTGGACCCGATCCAGGCCCAGCTCCATGACCAGCGAGGTCAGAACCTCCTCGTCAATCATGTCCGCGTCCATGCCGTTCAGGGCCAGGGCCGGCCCGGCCATGTGCTGCATGCTCGCCAGCTGGGCCGGGTTCATGCGGTACTGGGTCGTGGCCCCCATGTGGTTCCCACCCATAGGCCCCAGTGGATGTCCGTGGTACTGGGTGTTGAGTTTTTGCAGCTGCATGCTGGCCATGAGCTGCTGGGACGTTAACCCTCCGTTCATGAACTGTTGTTGCTGCTGCGCGTGCTGGGCTTGCTGCTGCTGCTGCTGCTGCTGCGGGTGCTGGGCTTGCTGCTGCTGCTGCGGGTGCTGGGCTTGTTGCTGGTGCTGCTGCTGCTGTTGGTGCTGCTGCTGTGGGTGCATGTGATGCTGCTGCTGCTGCTGCTGCTGAGGGTGATGCTGCTGCTGCTGCTGCTGCTGCTGGGGCTGCCCGTTATACATCATGTTCCCAGAGGTCATCTGGTGGTGACCCATCTGGGCCCCGTTCAGCTGTCCGTTCATAGGTCCGCCCACCATGGCCTGCCGCTGCCTCATGGCGGTCTCCATGTTGGCCTGGACGCCGCCGTAGTGCATCATCTGGCCGTTGGGCAGCGCCCGCATGCCCTGCTGGTTGGCATGCTGCTGGTGACCCGCCTGCAGGCCGCCATTCATGCCCATCCTGTAACCGTGGAGACTGGCGCCCGCTGAGCTGTGATTCATGGGCATCATCAGATGGTCTGCCATGCCTCCTGTCTATACGAACAAGAAGAGGAGACGCTTGTTAGAACATCGCACGGGGCAGACGAGATGTTTGGGAAAGCTGGATCAAGACTGACATGGCATATGTAGAGCTGTCCATTTAAACCACTAAGATGCACAATAATGGTGTCAATAGTTCCATGTGTGAAAGCAATGATGTGGGTCATACCCATTTGACTTCTCTTATAAGTGACCACACAATTCACCTTCATAGAAAATCATTTTCCTTGTAATGTCACACCTCCAAGTTAAACCACCAAAACGCTTCCTTCCAGGGCAAATAAATAGAAATATCTGCAAGGTTGTTTTGCCTTTTTTTTGGGGGGGGGCGACCACTGAACATCTTTACTGGCATGTTTAGTCTTCCCTACAAAAAACCTCCCCTCCTCTTTGTGCCAAAAAAGGGAATGAACGCCCAGGTCGGAATTACAGGTTAAAACATACATTGTTTGGGTACATTTTTTTTTTTTTTTCCTCCAGCAGCTAGATAATTCATGCACGACGAGGATCGACTAAAAAAAAAAGGGAGGAAAAATGCGTGCATCGCATTAAATGCATTGCTTAAATAAATCCCATTTTATGTTGCATCTATGTCAGCTGAGGCAGAGAGGGGGGAAAAAAAAAAAATCGGTTACATTTTACGCACGTAAGGTTGCAACAAAGAACACTGACATCATGCAACATCTCTCCACACAACAGCTGAATCACCACATTTTCTAACAAGGCATCAAACCCAACAAAAGGCTTCCCCCCCCCCCTCACCTCCACCACCAATCACTTTGCACCGATTTGTTTAAATGTTTTGCATTGAATCATCTTCCACTGTAGAATAACATTATCCATTTGAAACAAGGAGGATGCAAACAATGGAGCAGCAGCAGCAGAAAGACCACCACACACACTGAAGAAAAAAACCCGATTCCTCCAACAAATCAATCCGCTAACACTTACCACGTATCCGCTACGTTTCTCACAAAGTTGCGCGACTTTGCTTCGTCTATTTGAACAGTTCTCCCCTCCTGCAAAAGGCGAAGCTCCTCTTCAATCTTACAGTGTGTATTCCTCAGGGTTACGCTTCATGCTCGAGCTGAAGGAGGACGGTGGAGCACAAAGACTGCCGCATCAGATCTTGAAACGACTGCCTATTTTCTGGGTCAACTCAGGGATTATGTACATCTAAAAAGCTCAGAGGAAGGCAGTCGGTGGAGAGGTGGAGCCTCGGTTCCTGCCTCTTCTTTGTTCCTATTGGCCCTACTTAATAGAATTGTGCATGGGCGTAGAAAGAGAGAGGGGCTGCTGTTGGAGAGCTGTGACACACACAGGAGCCAATTTCAATAACCTCCTCTCCACTCTTCTTTCTTTCTTTATCTTTATCTTGTTTGTCTTCATAAGTAGTAGCTGCTGCTGCTGTGGTTGAATAATGACAATACAAGTTTTTATTCATGATAGATAGATATGCATGTACAGTGCATATACAGAACACATACCTTTGAATACAATTCTTAATGTTTACACAGTATTTATCATTTTTGACTGTGATTTCTACATTTTTCTGTTTCTTTTTATCTTAAGTTAACTGTACTTGTACATACCTTCAACTGTATAAGAGCAAAGTAAACTTTACTTATTTTCAGTTATAATATTAAATATATATGTATATAATTTATTATATATTTTTTAACTACAATGTCTACATTTTTCCATTTTTTTAATACCTATTTTCATTTATATATTTTATCACTATGTTGCACCGTTATACAATTTTTTTTTAGTATATACATTTTTGTTTTTATTTCACACTTGCTTTGATAGATAGATAGATAGATAGATAGATAGATAGATAGATAGATAGGATAGATAGATATACGTATAGTACATACAGAACACATACCTTAAAATACAGTTCTTCAAAAAATGTTGCAGTGTTTACACAGTTCTCACTTATTTGCATTTATAATTTGTTTCTGTTATTTTTTATCTTAAGTTAGCTTTACTTGTACATACAGTATACTGTATGAGAGCAAAGTAAACTTGGGCGTAGAAAGAGAGAAAAGGGCTGTTGGAGAGCTGTGACACACGCAGGAGCCAATTTAAATAACCTTCTCCCAACTCCTTCTTTCTTTCTTGTATTAATAATATTTTGATATGCATGTACAGTACATATGCAGTGTTTACACAGTTCTCACTTATTTGTATTTATAATTTTTGATTTCTAAATTTTTCTGAGCTTTTATATGAGCAAAAATAAACTTTTCCTATTTTTATTTATATATTTTATCACAATGTTGCAACGTTGCACAGCTCTGTTTACCCATTTCTTTATTGTAGTGGATCTTTACTTATTGTATGTACATTTGGCAATGTAAACATAGGTTTCTCATGCCAATATAGCTATTTTGAATTGAATTAGATAGATAGATAGATAGATAGATAGATATACATATACAGAACACATACCTCTAAATACATTTCTTAAAAATGTTGCAGTGTTTACACAGTTCTCACTTAGTTGATTTTATATTTTTTAACTGCAGTGTTTACATTTTTATATTTTTAAAGTTGACTTAATTTATCTGTATATACTGTATATATAACAGCAAAATTAAATTTTTCTGTTTGTATTTTTAAGTTAAACTTAACCTATTTTTATTTATATATTTTATCATAAAATTGCAACGTTACACAGCTCTGCATACAAATTTCTTTGTTTTAGTGGATCTTTACCTATTGTTTGTATATTTTTGTTTTTATTTTAAACTTGCTTTGGCAAAGATTGATCGATAGATAGATAGGAATATTATTGATATATTTGTTTTTTTTATGCATGTATGTAGGAGTCAGCAGCATCTGCATCAGACTGCATAACATTAGTGTAGAAATTCATGTTCGCAACTTGTCTGCACTCACTTATCTATTTGGCCTGTGTGTGTGTGTGCAGCGAGAGTGTTGCCCTGGTATGTGCATGAACACTTCATCTACAAGATCACCGTTGGTCCATGTGACCCACCAGTCTGCTGTGTGTTCGCCTCGGCGAGCGGAGGGAGGGCAGAGGAATGTAGCCTGCGTGCTATTCTAGGCCACACTAGCTGCAGCGGCGGTGTAACTACTGCTGTGTGCACGGATGTGTGTTCGCCTGGTTTTACGTGTATGGACTGTGGATGCAGGCGTGCATGTGTGTATGTTTCTGTGCATGTGTGTGCCTCCACTCTGCAGATGCACACGCCTCTTGATTGCCCACTTCAGGACAACGACCTCTTGCCTGCAATTGCAAATGAATGGAACCACTTTGGGAGAGCGAGCCAATCTATTGTCCTGGGAATTCAACTATAGATGGGCGACCGCTGGCAGGCGTTTGTCATTGTTTGACATTGTCCGGCCACTTTAAGCTAGTGTTAATAAGCCACTCCCAGGTGTGGGTACAATGTGAGAGAAACTCACCCAGCCAGTCAGTCCAAAAGAAAAACACACAATCAACATAAGTTTCTGTTGATGCTGTGATGAGCACTCTTTTTCTATCTCCTGTGCAAGGTTACTGCAGTCTGTGACAGTATGACAAACAAGCTTTTTAAAATGCATCAAAACAGTCTTTATTTTTATCCCAGGGCCAAAAGCGCCTAATGGTGTCATTTGCATTAGAGAGCGTAGGCAATGTGTCCAAACCTTCTGGAGCTCACCAATCACATCATTGTGTCTTTTTAAAACCCACGATATTTGCATGAAACCGCAATCAGCCATGATTGTAGTGGAAGATATGCATTTTGTAATTATATCCATTGAGCAGGCTTGGGTTGTTGTAATTAGATGGAAGGGTACACTGTAGTCCCTTATAGGTTGTTTTTCTGTACATTTCACATCTCTGGCTATGGTCTATGGTTTGGGAGCCTCCGCCCACATTGCCTTGAGCTGTTTATTGACTTCTATGCGTGTGTGTGTGATTTTATTCCAGGGATAAAGGGCAATGGAGAGAGAGAGAGTTCATGTGACTGTGTTTATAGGACCAATAGGCTGGAAGTGTTGCTTCCATTCCCAGCTTGGATACACCCCTGTGCCACACTGTAAAAACATGCAATAAAAATGCTGCTGCTGCAGGATCGGTTGATTTCACGCAGGTTTCACGCTCTAAACAGGGTCCAAAGAATTAGTAGTAACAGGCCTCAGTGTTCCTCGTTGACTCTTGTTTAGTGACGGCAGACAACAACGTAGCTAATAGCTGCTTTGTCAGAACACTGTGTACAACTCAACCTACTCTGTGCATCATCTGCCGAGGCATTCCCAATGTCTGAGGCGATTGCACGACCTCCAGCAACCTTCCCTCGACGTTATGACCATAGAGATCTCAAAAGATCTAGCTGGCGCTTCCAGGCCCTCTACGTCAGACTTCAAGGGAGCAAGCAGTCTGTAGAGATATTGAGGCCAATGTTTATTGCTCCTCAACAAGGTCTTGGAGTGTGTGGAGAGCCCCCCTGGAGCAAAGGCACTCACTGGAGTGTAGTGGAGTGGAAGTCTGATGTTCTGCACAGAGGCTTTGCCAGCAGGATGATGCATTGACTACCAGCTTTATCCCTGGTTCTGTGAGTTGGTAGAGGAGAAGCTTATAGAAACTTAACACCCAAAACCAAAGAACAAGACAATGGTGGAACAAGTTCTTCCATGTGGCAGCAAGTTAACATACCAACTATGTTTGGTGAGTCCCTGTTGGACCCTTCTGCACAGCATCTCTACCTGAAACTCATCTAAAGTCCTTTAACGACAACATTAGTACTTCTAGCAGTGATTTATACCAAATCCTGTGTGCCTATTATATTGTATTATAAGTAGTAATATTGCTTAGTTTGAACCCATGCTAGTGGCTGAACGAGCTCACTCTGCAGACAACCCAATCTCACAGGAATGCACATAAATAACACAACATTTTCAACGGCATTCCACGTTTCACGAGTCATTTGTACGCCACGCAATAAAAAGGTTCAAGGTTCTTTATTTGTCATTTGCCAATTCTAGCAAAGCAGTCATTGGCAATAAAAAATCTTTGGTCTCAGGTTCCTTCAACAATGCTCATAAAATATGTATATATAAAGGGGAAATCACACAAGTAAATGTCAAAGCAAAATTATAATCTAAGGCATAAAATAGTGCAGTTAACATAAATATAAATAGTAATGTAAATGTAAATTTGAAATTTAGTTGATGACAGTATTTCCGAAGGGAAAACTGAATGTAAACAGGTTGTAGTATGTATATGCATGATGAGAACTATTATATGTACAAAACTACGGTGACGTTCGCAGTTTAGGTTTAGGCAACAAAACAACTTAGTTAGGTTTCAGAAAAGCATCATGGTTGGCCTTACAATAAGTACGTTAAGTAAGTAAAATATTTAGGAAGCAATGTAACATAACTACAGAAAACACATCACAAATGTCACTAATGTAACTTACAAAACCACCTGGTTGAAAGTCCTGTGTTTGTTGGACCCATCAATGTCCCCTCCCACCTGCCATAAGCGGTCTTTGACACTTTTTATTCACATTGCAGTCAGGACAGACTACATGGCGTACAAATGACACACGAAAATCAAGATAGGCTGTCTTATTGCACGCCTAATGTCTTTTACATTATTGTCATTCATGCACTTTTCCGTGCAACTGTGCAGCTGCAGTAGTACCACTTTCTATGTTCTGCAGGCTGTGATGATGAGTGGCTTATACTGTGTCTACACTCAATTAGATGGACAAAGTGATGGGCAGCTCCACGAGCTACGGTAATCATCTGCCATTGGAGACTGAACCGTTCACCTAATTCATCTTTAATCTCTGTCACCATCAACTAAGACCAGCTGACTCAACCCTACCTACCTGACTAATCCTCCCAACACCGCATCTCCGCCAGTAATTGCTGGCAATGTTAGCAATGTATAGAGCCGTATGGCTGGTACAGACATGTGCGTTTATAGAGGTGAAGCCATATGGCTGCTCAGGAAGTGCTGCCGCTTCCTTAAAATAAATTGGTTTCGCTTGCATCAGTGGATAGCTGGTATTACCATCAAATACTACTATTTCTGCTGCTTCTAATTGTACCAATGCATAAATTTAAGCCTTTTCTTTAACTCACAGGAGTCAACCAGGCTATCGTATTAATTACCTAAACGCTTGAAACAGAAAATTTAAATGGACATCCCAGAAGTTTGCTTTAAATCTAAACTCAAGACATGAATGAGTCACTTTCAACCTATTCTGTTATAATTGCTACGCAGCATCAACGTGAGTGGACAGTCACCTTATTCAACAGGACAAAGTGTGTCCTAGTATGCACATTTCCCCTGAGATGTGAAACCAAAAGTCAGTTTGCCTCTCTCTCTCTCTCTCTCTCTCTCTCTCGGTGTGGGGGAGGGTTGTTATTGTTCTGGTAAATGAGAGAGTCTCTATAAATACTCCCAAGGCTTCCTTCGCGGCCTCAACCACCAATCGACAGTCACTGTTCAGCCGAGCAGCTGAGAGAGAGCAATAAGCCTGAGTCAAGGCTAACGGGGGAGGGTCTGACTCAAACATACTGTGGTGGGTGAGGGACTTTGGAAGGGAGGGAGGGGGAGAAACCTGGTAACTGCCACTCACGGACCTGAGGCCACAAGTGGGGGTGAGGCTTGAGTGAAAGTAGTGATTTGGTGGGGTGGGGGGGCGGTCGGAGCGGGCCACATTAAAGCAGCTTTTCCAACTTTTGAGATTCTTCCGTGTGAGGTTAAGTGAACATTTTTTTCCCTTTAGAACAGCTTTGCTCTCTCACTGTTTGACGGCGATGCACTTGATTGGTTTGTTTTTACACACATATTTCGTGCCACTTGAAAAGCCCTAGAAGGCCTGATCTCTACATGTTCTCTAACAAACTACAAATAAAGAAGATCCAAGAATAGAGTTGGTATGAATGGGCTCATAGTTTGTCTTAGGTGGATACATTTAGGCCAGTCCTGTTGGGCTAGGGCAATAAAATTGAAATCAGTATCACAGTATTAATAAGATTTTTTTTCCAATATCTGTATACAGTATATTAACATATGGTCATTGTATGCAAAATTACAAAATAATCAAACTGATGTTCAGTGTAGCTGATTACAAAGCACACACATGTAAAACTAAATATTCAATTACTAGTATTTTGTTTTAGTTTAATTACAGCTTGTTCTGATATATTGATTTGGACTACACATTTCTGTAAAATATTAAAGTATCATTATATTGCCACAATATGATTCCACTGAGAGTTGATATATAGACTGTATTTAAGTCATGTCAATTTTATTTGTACAGCCCAAAATCACAAATCATAAATTTGCCTCAGGGGGCTTTAAAATCTGTACAGGATACGACACCTTATGTCCTTTACAGTATTTCCTTTTCAATTTAAGAAGTGGACGTAGTCACCATGATGTCACCCATTGGTTTGTGGACTTTGGTTTTGAAGCTGCGAGGTTGGCATTTTGGCCGTCCCCATCTTGTTTTTTGGCTGTTGTCCTTTCGTTTTTTTTGCAACCAAAAGCGACACGAGAGGGTGGAGCTAAGTACAACCCAACGCTGAATAAGACATTTTTAGGCGACCAAAATGTTAATACTAACTTTCATGAACTGAAAACGCGCTGTGAAAGGGTTAAAGTTCTAAGATGAAAACACGGACAACACCCAGACTAGACAACGACGTGGTAGCGACCTATCAATCACAAGGTAGCCACGCCCTAAAGCATACCCTACTTTATGGTCCATTTGACTCTAAATGGGACCATAATCTACTAAATGAACATCATGCTGTATTGAAGAAGACTAGAAACTAGAGATTGAGACCATAAACTCATGTTTACAATGTTTACTGAGGTAATAAATCAAGTGAGAAGTAGGGTCATTTTCTCATAGACTTCTATACAATCAGACTTCTTTTTGCAACCGTAGGTGTCACACTTATGCTGCATTTCCACTACATGGTACGGCTCGACTGGGCTGGACTCAACATAACTCGGCTTGACTCGAGTGGAACTGTTCTTTTTTGGTTTTGGCAAAAGCTACTGTAATGGCAATTTTCATATCTGCAGTTTAACACTGTACCTTTAGATAATCTCAGGGCCTCACATGTTCAACTTCGTCACCATAGGACAGTGACCTGACATTTTAGATCTCTGTAACTGCAAACAACAGATTGCTGGAATACTTGTTATGTCTTGTGATGCTCTGTTGTCTGCTGTGTGCTGACGCATTGATACACTTTCTATCCTTCTCTTCTTTTCTTCTTTGCACTTATCTTCATGTTATGCTTTAAATGTATAAATACTGACTACTTGTATTCGGGGCTCACTTGCCACAGTCCACAACAGGTGGCTGTGCTCGTGAGTCCATCTGCAGATGCTTTAGTTATTAATGTATACCTTTTTATTAAATTCACTGAAAGACAAGTTGTTACGTTGGTTTGTGTCTTGTTTTAACAGAAACTGCCACCACACTACTTTTTTTGGTATCACCTCGGTCGAGGTTACAGGCAAGCTGAGCCGATACTAAAGGTTGAGTTAAAACACTGCAGACAACTGATTGGATAGAGAGCATCGTCACTAGAATCGTCAAAACATCCTTCACAAACCAGCCATTTTTAAATAGCCAAACTACAATCAATAGCGACAGCAATTGTTTTTATTCACTCGACCCAGATTATTAAAAATGGACCGCAAACCCACGCTGTGGTCAATTGATTAAGTACAGACATTCCTCTGTTTGGTTGCCGATATTTGGGTCACGTTGAAGATGATGTCACGGTAGTGTCATGTGGCGTCGCTGTGGCGGTCAGCTTAAAATCCTGCCTACATTGAGGGGGTACTATCTGCAGTGGAAAACAAAATTGATAAAAGTACATAGTATCAAAGGCTAGTCAAGTCGAGCTGAGCTGTACCGTGCAGTTGAAATTGAGCATGAGTAAGGGCCCTGACACACCAGCCTGTCCATCTGTTGGCCTAGTTTTAGCGGTGTGTTCCGCACCGTTGGCACTAGTCTGCCCTTGTCTGAGGCTTTTTGGACAATTCAGCATGTTCAATGGTCGATAAAGGCGTTTTGTTTCATGTACGTATCATAACAACTGCTTGTATATCATCAGTCCTCGGTCATCCGTTTTCCCCTTTCTGAATGACGAATACAGACTACCGCTACCTGCTGGTATTGAAAGTTATTTCCTCTCACGCAGGCGCAGATCTTATTAGCTGTAGTCTTTGCGGTGTGTTCAAGTGCAACTTTTTGGCCAAAACAAAGGCGACGTGAGGCGATGCAACTGTTGTCCTTTGTCGCCGCTAGTTCTCTGTTGTCGGCTTGTTGTGTCTGGGCCTTTGGGCGGGGTTTCAACCTCTTTCTCAAGCTTTCTTTTGTCATTCTTCTCACAACTACTTCTGTACAACCCGGCACATCACCATGATTGCCTCCAAGGCGAAACTGTCTGATTATGCGCCGTTATCCCCCTTTGTTTCATTCATCCTGCATTGTCCAACCCCTCCCCTCTCTGTGTCAGCAGGCTTTTCACCCCCCAAGTCAAAGTGTGGCAATTCAGAATAGGTATTAACACTTTTGCCTTTAGACACAGTCAGATGACATGTCGTGTGACTTTGTCGAAGCATACTGAGGCCTTCAGTGGTAGTAGGAAAAGAGATGTCATAATGACTCGAGGAATGCAAGGTTCCTGTTAGCTGAGAAAGTGGAGACCATGAAGGGATGTCTGAGGCACTAGATAACCACTGACACAACTTCCCCACTCCAGCTGAGAATTCCCAGCTTACTTATCATGATAGCAAAGACATGATAAGTAGTGTTAGTGCCTGCAGGTGTTCACACACCCCAACGCTGACTTAATGCAAGCTATACAAATAGGACTGGAGTTGACTCCCCTGGTTTCATGTATCCATTCTTGGCCCATTACCAAGCAATGTCAGTCATTTACAGTCAGCACCACTAGCCCGCTGCCTGCATTTCCAAGCAACACCGCTCTCCAGCATTTACTAGCCTGAGGGATCATTGTCGACACAAACACTAATCATGTCCCCTTCGCTGCACTTCCTGCCTTCCAGCCACTGATGACGTTCCCAGTTACCTCCATGAACATGCACATGCAGGAGTGCAGGGGGGGGGCAAACACAGACTGGGTGGACAACAAGAGCCGGCACAACCTGACAAACAAGTAGCTATATATATGGAAGGAGGGAGTGGGAGAGAGTAGGAGAACAGAGTGACGACGTGAAGAATGACCTATTAATCATTCATTATCTCCCAGCACTGTTAATGAGGTGACGACTCTTAAATAATTAGCGATGTGACTGAAGCATATTTCCATAGCAGTAGCCCGAGGACACGGAGGGCATTGGGGACGAGTGGGGAAGGGAATATGGGATGCACCAGGCACTAAAAAGAACAGCCCCCACACCAGCTTAGCAAACAATAACTATCCTGATAGGGGGCTCTGGGAGGCATGGACAGAGAGATAGAGATAGGCAGGAGAGGAGAGAGATAATGAAGCCATACGCAATATTGAGACAAGAATGAGCCATAGAGGGAATAACACATTGAAATAGTTATGTCTATATGTAGTGGGCGTTTAAGTTGTTCACCCAGCAGCCTTCATTATCCGTCTGTCTCATTTCAAGAGGGGCAGGCCAGGGCCTTCAGGCTTTTCTAACACACAAGTCAACGGGGAACTGTGGCCCGGCTAGCACCCCAGCCTGCCATGGGCCTATTCATCTTGCACAAAACACACAAAAGAGCAGACCATGAGCCACATTCTTGACATCCAACCTCATCACCCCCACTACCCTCCCGCCCCCCGGCCCTGACTAGCGCCCCTCCCCCCAGTGCCTCACACCAGGCTGAGCAGACAGGAGCTGCTATGCTACGCTACCTAACTGGCTGGTTGGAGTTGTTTGGTGGAGGAAGGGATGCATGGAGGGAAGGGGAGGGTGTGGGAGAGAGAGAGAGAGAGAGAGAGAGAGAGAGAGAGGGGGCAGGGATGTTTTCTCTTCAGTCAGCTAATTGACTCACAGATGTCAGGAGGAGTCGGGGTTTGTGGCGGGGCTAAAGCACCCGGTGACACTTTTTCCCCCCCTCCACAAACAAACATAACACCCATGCACGCGCACACATGCATGCACATATACCTGCGGCCTTGCCGTCTGCTCTCTCGTCAGTAAACAGATATGTCTCTGTGTTGGGCATGAGGGATTGGCGGTGGGCTTTTCTTTTTTTTTTTCACTTCTCCAAAATAAATCTCAAGGTGTAAATATGACAGTGAGCTGTAAGGTAGTTCTCAGCCCCACAAAAACATCAGGAACTAACAGCCTTTTGTGGACAACAACAATCTGGATAGGTCTGGGCATAATTTCATCTTTCTGTTTACCATCTGGGGAGCCTCTCTGGTTGTCGAGCTAAAGCAGGTCTCCTCTACTGATACATCGGCGCAATAACACTTGAGGCAGTTCGAACGCCGTGCAACCTATGATATGACCTATTTACACGCCAAGGTTTCATGTCATGCCATGTTTGCATGCTGCAATTTCATCTCTTACATGTGCAGTACATGTGTGTGTGTGTGTGTGTGTGTGTGTGCACCGCAGAATTCAAATGTCTTCTCTGAACACCCACACCACTGACAGCTGTGTGTGTGCATGTGTGCATCTGTCATTGTGTTTGTGTGTTTCCAACTAGACTGCTAAACAGCTGAGCCCAAATTGAAAGTCAGTGCTGTCATTCCCTATATTTACCAAATGACTCACTCACAGCAGAAATCTGTTTGGACACACAGTTAGTATTCAAGCAGTTGGTTACAACATCGTTGACAGTGGCGAAATAATTAGGAGGGAAAGTGTGGGTGAATAAGGAAAATATTGCAGAAATACAGTGTTCATATACTCAAAAACAAGGTAGAATAGGGCTACCTTTGGTCTCTGGGGTGGTGATAAAAGTACAGCCAAGCTCTAAAAGGCAGTATCTTTTAGAGTGTATTCAATAACAGTTGAGAGATCTGTACATTTTCAGAGATATTCATCCTCCAGAGGGACATTCAGGAGAGCAATCATGCTGTACTACCAAGAAAACACAAATCATGCATTATTGAGTTCCCCCCAAAAGCTCTGTGCCAGGGTGAAGCTCCCCCTGTGGCCTTTGTCCACTGGTCTTCCCATCATGAGGTCTGTTAATGGTGGAGCCAGCCATATCCCGCTCGTACCCGGGCGGGTGCTGACAGCTAGACGTCCCCACCAGGAAACAGCTAGTTCTCCTTCCTGACCAGGAAGCCCTATCTGTGTTACACCATCATCGCTTCTAAAATGTTGAGCAATGTCCTGGTGAGCACATGTGTTAGCGGGTTAACACATATGCTGTACATACACACGCACAGGCTTCCTCACAGACACACAAACATAAACACACACACACACACACACACACACACACACACACACGGGCCAATCCACTGCCCGCTAGAGCTGTCTATAGTCTGCCTGTCCTCTTCCTGTTTTTCCACTCACCCACACTGTTGTCACTCTGGCCAGGAAGCTGTGGGAGAGATACGCATGACAAAGTCTCTCTTTATTAAATTGGCAGAGTGTCTGTAGTGTTTTTTGGAGTCCCTGTATGTGTGTGTGTGTGTGTGTTTGAGAGAGAGAGAGAAGGAGAGCAAGCACTAGAGAGAGATGGGGGTGGGGACCTAAGCCAAGGGCTAGAGGCTTATCCAAGATCCACTCTAGGCTCATCCCTGGATATTGCTGTTTGAAACCATGAATCAAGAACAGAGGATACAGAGTAAAAAACCAAAAGGCCGCTGTCATATATCCATAACAATATCCATCCACTGCAAGGAAGCTGATTTAATAAATACCTCAGTTACCTGTTCAAGCAGTTTGTTTATATGAAATCCAGTGCATATAATATGTGTAGTGCAGTTATGAATGAACTATTAGGCTATTTATACATACAACAGACTCTTGCAGTAAGAAGCAGAGGCAAACTGGCGCTGAGCTTTTGCAGTTAAAATTTGGTGAACTCAAATTTGCAGCGTTGACCAATTGCAAGCCATCTTGACAGTGCTGACCTTTGAGAGAGCAGAGGTCAAAATGGAGGAAGCATTGATGTAAGCTACAAATGCTTGCATACCTATCTAACTAGCTTACTACCCACAGTAGTAACCTAACGTTATATCTAAAGAGGCAAGGAGCACGTCATTAGCTAACTATATTATTATGTGGGGTTAAGTTCAGCAGGGTCAGTTTGCTTAATTGCTTTAAATTATTGTTGAGTTAGCGACTGAGTGCACCTCTAGTAATAACTGTGTCACTAAACTCCCTGCCCGACCTATTTTGTATGGACGTGCAAATTAATTTCCATGTGCCACTTTCTGGCCTGGCATTAGAGCTACTCTTAAAATAGATTATTTTGCATAATATTTATGTCTATTTTGATTCTGTACAGTAGGATCTGACTTTTAAAATAAAACATACTACATCTTGGCTGAAACCAAATCACACAATTTGCATTTTGGGGGTTAAGAGGGAATATTTGGAGCTACTGTTACATCTTGTTTTTTCACTGCATGCTCAAATATTTATTGGCCATACGGTATATAGTTTTAACCTTTGTGTCAGTTATTTTCTTAAAGATGCAATGTGTAATTCCTGACAGATATGGGGGCAGCACTTCACCTCTACTACTGAGTCCATTCAATCTAAATTTGCAGTCATCAGTTATATATATTTTAAAAAAGCCAACTACTAACTAACAGCAGGGGAGGAATATGCAAAATTCAACCGCTGAAACTCTAAAGGGGTGGTCAAAATAACACCGCTATCTTATAATCGTCACGTGTGGTGTTGGCCTGTATTGTGTTAACTGCCACTAAGTGGGGGCTGTGCTGTCTGTTTAGGTTTTGATAATTTGTTTAGTGGATTAAATCCAAAGTGGCAGAAATTAAAAATCAACTCGTATTTGCGCTTTGTCACAGCGGGCTGGTGGAGCGCTGGGTCTAACCTGTACGACAGCAACAGAAAGTTTGCTGATTGGACGGGAAGTCGGGCCGGTCAGGTATCAGACTCCTAGCGCTGGTTTGAGCTGAAGTGACGGTCTGGATCCCAGAGCTGCCGCCTCCTCTTCTACCGGCAAAGTAGCCTCCCGGCGGCGGGGAGGACAAGGCAAAAATACGAGCCATTTTCCCGTTTCTGCCACTTTGGATCCAATAAACAAACTATAAAACGTACACAGACCCTGTACTTTCAACACCTCCGGGCAGACTTGACGCTACATTGACTCACTATCACCTCTCGATGTACAAGTGGTATCACAAGACAGGACGGGCCGGCGCTCGCTGGTTTGCATGCTCATTTCAGTAGATATCTCTGCAACACAATACATAGACGTCTTTGACAAAACGTCAACACTGTAACCTCTTCACATTCTTGTTGATAGTGTTAGTCCATTTTTTGAATGTTTTGAAACTCAAATTCGAGCCAGATCTTACACATTGTACCTTTTAACAGACTGGCTGTTACTCATTTGTATAAAACATGACATTCTTAGTTCCGTTTCTGCAAACTGCAAACAGCTGTGTACAGTCTCCACGTCCATGTGCAGGAGATAACGACAGGGAGGACAGAGGACAAGATAAGACATTGTGCTCTGCGGTCAGGGAGTACGCCCTCCTCTCCCTCCTCCATTCTCCCTCCTCTCCTCTGTGCTTCTTATCTGCTGCCTCTGTCTTGACCTCCACCCTGCTGCATGGTGTTTAGTCAGGGGAGAAAACAGCATGGGACTGGAACAAGTACAAGTGAACTCTGTTAAAAACATTCTCCAGTGCACTCTTCTCATTGAGAAATACAGTTACGAATGCTTTAATTTTGCATGTGTTCAAATAGGGCTATCAAACGGTTGCATAACAGACAGCTTTCGCTTTTTATGCAGTGCATTGGCAAGTAGAGTAAAGGCTGTTTGAGCTGCATGCTGAGGATTTATTATTGAAGATGTTTACCTGAAACATATGGAAATGCATTTCAAACATGAAAAAACCCTCAATGTACATTGTTAGCAATCTCTGATTATGGCAGTGTTACTGCAGCAATTTTAACTGTCGTGTTTGCACAGGGAAAATGGCTGATTTATGACCCAAATAACATTTCACTGCACATGTTTGTTGGCTGGACTCATCTTTTATTACAGCTATACTCCCCAGTACCGTACGCTTCACTGCACTTTAGCCTTTTCATTCTAAATTGCCTTTTCAACACCAGTGCATAATGACTTGATTGTTGGCACCCGATTAACTTGTTTAGCCACTGTTTTAAATTAGGAATTAATGTATCAACACACTGATGAACTCTTGAGTGAATATACAAAGATAGTGAGTTGAATGTGAGTCTTTATATTTTATATATCCCCTGTGTAACATCACCTGCTTCTCATCAGTACTTGTACGTAATTGGTGGCTTTTTGCGTTTCAGTTTTATCTTTTACTTGCGTTCTTCTTTCCTCCGCTATTTTACAAAATCAATCAAAAGACAGAGCTGTAGTTATGAGAAGCAACTGAACTGTAACTGTGCACAAACAGGGACAACAAAAACACTCGCTGTCCCTCCTGTTATGTCACAGTTGAACTGTGATTTCCATTCATTATGGAGTGTTATTATGTGAGTCGATCTGAAGCGCCGAGTTCACAAATGTCTGTTTGTTTGCAGTGCTGTCTTTGACGACACTATTTGTTCAAGGTTGATTTGGTTTCTAGTATAATGTACGGGCAGGTTTAGTGCCAGTGTGCTACCCATTGAATTATAATAAACCATTGAGGACAGACCCTCATTTACAATGGTGTTGAGTAACAAAAGAGAAAGCAATAAATAATATTATGGCATTTTAGTTTATAAAAATATATGCATCATCTCTCAGTGACACAGACATTGTGCGTCAGCCTTGTCTGAATATGGCCTTCTGCATCTGGAGTTTCTATGGAGAAAATGAATTAGAGTTTTCACATAACTGTGCGTGTGACCAACGTGATCTCATCCCTACTCGCCTTAGTTTTTCCAGTTGGACAAAAGCCCCCAAGGTAGCCTTTTGCGTATTATTTTGATACAGAAGGTTTGTGCATGGTTAACATTGTGAAACAGTGGCGTTGAAGCAACAAAACTACTTGGTTAGGGTTAGAAAGAACATCATAGTTTGACTTGAAATAAGTATGCTTGTAACGTAAGCTACAGACGTAACGTCATGTGACTCAGTGGCGTAATGTCACGTGACATAACATCGTTAGAAAAAAACATCATGGTTTGGCTTAAAGGGACTATTTGTAACTTTCAGAAATGCTTCTTAACAGCGACACCTGTGGCCGTGAAATCAACGAAAGTCAGCGTTGGGCTCGCGCTTGCTCGCTCTCAATATACCTGAACGAGCATCACTCAAAACAGTGAGGCGACACACGTCAGCTAAAACCACAATATCACTCTATATTTCACCTGCTTGGCAGTAATGTTAGCTGACCAGACGAAGGTCTCTCCATGAACATGATTTAGATCTGATCCTAGTGTTGGCTTTTCCTGCCTAAGTGCAGGCTGATGCAGCGGGGCTCTCCAGCGTGTCTCCCTGCTCTCTCCGCCCGCAGCCGGAGAGAGCAGAGGAGACACCGGCACCCGGTCGGTAACGAGAAGACAACGTAAATCTCTGTAGAGCTCCGTCACTTCACAAGACACGGAAAACCTCTGTTGGTCTGGAGGAGCTGCAGCAGTTATTTCTGCACAAACGTCCCCTGTACATTCACTAGATATTCTCAGAGCTACACTAACTCTTCTGCAGTGTGTAGTGAACGCGCGTTCACGTCTAGAGGTGGAGCGAGCTGAGCTGTCTGAGTGAAGGCGAGCAGGCAGAGGAGGAGGGTACAGCGGCTACACGCGAACGCGCATATGCGAGCACACATGTGTGACGACCCGCTACATTTATGCGCGTACAAAGTTACAAATAGTCCCTTTAAAGGAGCAGTTTGTAGGATCTGGCGGCATCTGAAACTTCTCCCGTGTGCTAAGCATGTAGGAAAAATAAAGTGGACCGACACGAAAACGTGAAAACGTGAATGTCCCTATCTAGAGCCAGTGTTTGGTTTGTCCGTTCTGGGCTACTGTAGAAACATGGCGGCCAACTCCGTGAGGAGGACCCACTCCGTATGTAGATACAAACAGCTCATTCTAAGGTAACAAAAACACAACGACTCTTATTTTCAGTTGATTATACACTAAAGGAAATATACTTTTTCATATTAAATATGACACACTGTTCCTTGTAATGTAACGTAAGCTACAGACGTAACGTCTTGTGACTCAGTGCCGTAATGTCCCATGACATAACTTCGTCAGTAAAAATCACTCAACCTTTGGTTTCCCACGGGACACGAACGCCAGTCCAGAGTAAAAGTCCTGTGTTTGTTTGTTCCATCCACCACCCCTCCCTTCCACCATTAGAGGACGTCTCGCTCTTAATACTACATCCGTTGCTCTGAGCATCTAATAATGACCGGAAAAAAAGCCCGGTGTGTCTTATACAGACGCTAAATGGTGCCTTGTGCGTTGGTATCAAGATACCGAGAGCCACTGCTCCAAGCGTCAGTATTTGACCATTTACGATACAGACTTTTGAAATGTTTTCGCCAGAGTCAATTCAATTCAATTCAGAATAATTTTGCCAACGTTGGACAAATGTTAATACATTGGCATGTATTAATCTCACATCATCCACTAGCGATGCTTCTGCTGTATGAAAACATGGAGGTATGTTCTGATGTTGCAACTTCAAAGATTACAACAGACAGTGACTCATCACATACCAAAAACCGAGTTCCACTGTAGGGTTGAGGTTTTTGAATAAAAAAGGGAACCTTATGGTCAAATTCACTTTTCACTGAAATGCGACAGGTCTTTGTAATGAATTCTGTGGTTGTCTGTGAAAGTCACATTGGTCACTCTCCCCTGAGCGACAAACAACAAGTAACTGTTTTCACATGGGACAAAATGGAAAACCCTCTTAAAATGGTAAAAAGCTTTTGTTTTTTGACTATAAAAAGAAAGAATGAAAGAATTGAGCATCATAAGGATAATTGGCTTTTACTTTTTTTTTTTTAAATGATCACAAAAAAATGATCAAGTGTCACAACTCTTCCCTTTTCATGTCAGCCACCTGTTGGTTTGTCATTTGTTTCTCAGTGGTAGACGATCATGGGATCATGTGGTAAAGTGACGTCAATGCATACGATCTATAGTTCTTTACTGTCATAAGATCAATTGTATAACAGTTTCCGGCAGTCAAATGTTCAGGACATTATTGCTATGAATATACAGCAAAACTATTTTGAACTACTGCAGTATGTACAATGTGTTTAAAATAATAATGATCATAATGGTCTAATCGTGCACTTCACCAACCCTTTCATTTTGAAGTCTTGCCTGGATTTAGAGGAAAAAGTCTCCTGTCAGTGATTCATGTGGCTCGGCCTGGTCCTCCATCAGACATTATTAGCCATGTTAGCTTTGGGAAACTAATGAGAACATATGCTCATTCATTGTGCAAGTGACTCCTAACTGGTCAGAGTGCCTCAACAGATCTGGATAAATGATTCTCTGCTCACATTAAGGTGTCAGTATGCTTGAAACGAACTATTTAGTATGACACGTTGTTCGACCACTTCTGAGGGCAGAATCGTTTATACCTGCTCTGAATACTTGACGGTGGGGAAAAAATTCAAAACCTGCTGTCATAGCCTCCTCCTGTGTCACACTCATAGACTGTATATATATAGTGGAGGTAGTCACTGCGACGCTACCCATTGGTTATGGACTGCTGTTTTGAAGCCTTGAGTTTGGTTTTTGGTCGTCGCCAACTTGTTTTTTTTAAACCAGAAGTGATCATATTTGGACGAGAGGGTGGAACTGGAAAGGAGCGAGGCTCAACGGTTGCATCCATAATTGTAAACTGTGATATTAATTGGGATGCTAATTTTGGCTAGCGAAAAACATGTCTGTAATGTACCAACCAGAAAAATTCAACAGCCAACTCCTTAGAGTGTCTTTTAGCACAACGAGCTAAGCTAAGAAGCCAGGTATGGTGAGCGCAGACACCGATACCTGCTAATTAGTGCTGTAACATTAAATAAATAAAATAACACCTACTAGAGCACAGACTTGTTAAATCAATCAATCAATCAATGTTGTGAAATTGTACAAGGTACTAAATGCAATCCCATCAGCTCCTTCAATTTGTGCATTATTCACCACAAAGCACAGCCTCCTCCTTTTTTCTTGCCAGAGTCCTCTGTTCTGTCAGATGGGTATATAAGTTAGAGTCGAATAGCACTTTCAAGTTACGTTATTCCAGGATTTGTGTTTTTGCAAATTCCCCACTGTGGGACTAATAAATGAATATCTTATCTTATCTTAGCCAAGTTTCGGTGAAACAAGGCAGTTCCAGATAACCCGTTGGAAACTGATGCAGGCACAGAGGTCATCCAGACCATCATCCAACAGCCCTACATTGGCCAGCAGGATACCCAGCGTACAATTAACTACACAGCAAGCCATGTTATGTCCAATATTTGCATGAACAATTCTCCAAAAGGCACCAACACAAACACGACCGAGAGGTCAAGTTGTCATGAACAGGGAAACCAAAACCATTTTTCTACCAGGCTGTAAACTTGTTTATTTCTGCTGTAAAGTTGGGCCTTTTAACATGGGGGTCTATGGAGATTGACTCGCTTTTGGAGCCAGCCTCAAGTGGCCATTCAATGAACTGCAGTTTTTGGTATTTTGCTTCATT
Source organism: Sebastes umbrosus (assembly GCF_015220745.1). Lineage (NCBI taxonomy): Eukaryota > Metazoa > Chordata > Actinopteri > Perciformes > Sebastidae > Sebastes > Sebastes umbrosus. The sequence continues at coordinate 11,681,422 of NC_051279.1, forward strand.
TTTCAGCCCCGGAGGTTGACGCTTGGTTACACTGCATCAATATCCTCAGGCGGTTACACTGCCTCTCTGAACTCTATGAGATTTCAGATTGCTCTATTCTGTGAGCACCGAACAGGCCTACTATTCCTTGTGAAACTGTTGAAGCGCGTGAAACCTCCTTCCTTCACTTGGCGCACACTCTCAGTTATTCTCTCCTTGAGGGCATCCTAAATCTCAGTCTTAGGGAAGGTAAAAATCTCTCACTACTCATTATGGAGACATAACTGGAAACAAATGTTTGCTAAATCAAAATGGGCAGCAATCAGTCACTAGCTTTACCGGTTTTACTTTTTGTTCCAGCTGGCTCAGCGAAAATGTTATGCAGGAGATGAAAATGACTTCACACCTCCAGTTGCATTTTGGGAGGTGTGAAGTTTATTCAAAAAATGGTGACACAAGGTCAGTTTACCATATCTGCCAAAGGGAAGAATACAAGTAGAATCCATTCCCAAGTCAGCTTTAGTAACTCCACTTCCTTGTGAAAATAAGCTGTGATCACTGTGTTGTGATGTGCCATTCTGCCATGAGGAACTGAAACACCTACACAAACCGAACACCACTGCTGATGTGTTAGAGCAATTTCAAAAACACTTTTGAAATGTTTTGCAGTTCAGAGCTGTGAAAAGCCACTGCTACGATACTGCTGTCCTCTTTTAAATGTTTCATAAACATGCTGCCATGCAGAAACCATTACGTGATGAGAAGTGGAAAATCAACAATAGGTTTGGCGATCCATGGTGGACAAAGACATCCTTATTTGACTATGGCAGCTGGAGCATATCTCTTTTCCATCCCATACCAGGAAGACAATGATGGCATTATCACTGAAATGGGATGAGGTGCCACAAGCTGCCTCCTGCGGGGATTTCCATGCACCGTGGTGATCAGGACACACACTTCCTTACACAAACATAAATACCAGTGCCTATTTGATGGGCTTATATCCTGCTTCAGCCAGGCGGACAAACACAACTCCCCTGCCACCAGTTATTAAGGTGTGAGCCCATGACTGTTTGACTTGCATATGTGTCATGAACAAATTCAGAGGATGACAACTCTGAATCAGTCACAGTTGTCTCGATTCGCAGGCTACCCGTAAGTTATTCCCTTGCTCAGACATCAAGCTCAATGTGACTGATAAAGCAACCGATAAAGTGACAGTTTCTGTACTCAATTGAGGATAGCAGGAAGGCAGCGTTTGACAGAAAACAAAATGAGGCCTGTAACTGCAAAGCACTTTTCCTTTATCTAGTCACGACAATTCTACTGTGACAAACAGGAGTGCCTTCCACATTAAGCTCTTTTCACTGTCAGACAATTTCATCTCCAAAACTGGCAGCTGATTCAGTTTCTATAAGAGGTTTTTGAAGCAATGAGGCAGTAGAAGAGCTACAGTTCAGAGCAGCTTCCTTCAATTCAATACAGGAGAGAATAAATTCTGCACAGCATAGCAGAGGAGTCTTTGTCAGTGTCTCCTTCTGACTCACTGCTTTGTTCCTTTGTCATAATACAGCCATACCTGGAGCCATCAAGGCTTTTCAAAATCCCTACAGCATGTATGGGAAGCTGTAGAAATCAATGAGCTTCAAGTGCTAAATTGTTTGCAAGCCATTGATCGAGGTAGAATCTACATCTCTGTTATTCAATCCGCCTAATAACAACCGATTATTGTCTCCCCTGCTTCACATCCGAGAGTTTGAGTCCCCGAGCCTTGATTTGATTCCAAAGAGACAAATCTATATATTGATGCCTTGCTTGTGTTTTCCTTAGGTGACCTTTGCAGGTGTGAGGGTGAATACGTAACTGTGAGTGAGTGAATGGTGGCAAGACACCTTCACGTGAACCACCACTGCTGGCCGTCGCAGTCATGTTTCTGGGTGTTGACAGCTATAACTGTCCACAGACCTATAACAGTCAAGTCAAATCAGTGTGCCGGACCGCTGACTACTCTTCATTCTGCCTGGCTTAACATGACCTTTAGATACTGTTAATGCATTTATACATGATAAAACTACTGGTCCGTGACTGCTAAAATGCAGCTGGTCATGGAGCACAGATTTGAGAGCTGTTGTTTAGTTCAACTAATTGAAAGAAAGACTTAGACAGTTATTAATGGAATTTATGTGTTACACTGCACACTATAGTAACAGCTGGGGAGATATATGAGTCCTGAGACGATTAGACTCCAACCTTCATGGGGTGGTATGACCCCATGAAGCAGCCCAGTTGCGGAAAAGGCATATGAATGACACGATAATATGCAAGGCAAAAGCGTGCAATAAGAACAGCGTTCTTCATTTTGGCGTGTCATTTGGACACCATGTAGTCTGTACTGACTGCAATGTAAATGCATTCACGTAAATAGGCTACGCTCAGAGCTAGTGACGTAGAATAAAAAGTGAGAAAGACCGCTTATGGTGGGCGGGAGGGGAGGTGGGTCCAACAAACACAGGACTTTCAATCAGGAGACCGGTGTTTTGTTTTGTAAGTTACGTCAGTGAAGTGTTTTAAGTGACGCTTGTGACGTGTTTTCCGTACTTATGTTACATTGTTTCTGCACATATTTTAGGTTACGTACCTATTTTAAGGCCAACCATGAAGTTTTTCCTAAACCTAACTAAGTGTTTTTTTAATGAGAACGTTTTTGACCCGGCAGCTATGTTGAGATCAGTTGAGGAAATACCAAGCACCGCCCACCAGCCGGAGCAAACTTTCACATTTTACAGCTCAACAGTACACTACAAGATGTTTCTGAAAACATTTTATGCGAGAAGTAGGCATTACAGTAGGAGATCATTGATTCATATTTGATCAGCGCTGCCTAGTTTGATTGTTGATTGGAGTTCGCGAGTGATTAACAGCTGCCTCCGTTGAATGAACAGCCAATAGGAACGCTCTCTCTCTGAAATGACCTGTGATTGGCCAAAGTCTCCCGTCATGGGCTAGATTTTTTAAAGCCAGAAAACAGATCCATGAGGAGGTGCAGAAGTCTAGTTTTCTCTCAGAACACTTGAATCAAAATATGCTGAAAGGTTATTATGGAATTGTTGCCCAATGATGCCAAAAACAATTCTGCGTAATGCAGGTTTAATACTGTACAATTTTACATCAATTTGGATCATTATTATTACTATAGATAACGTCCCAAAAGCTTAAAGACACAACCAGTTAGGCAATATAATTATTTTATTGTTTACACATATCATAGCTTTCATCTAAACATTTAACTCTACTGGAAATGCGCTGTAAAATCAATTTCTGTAAATCAAAAGAGCAGCAAAAATTGAGTTTTTTTGACATCTATATTTTCATCACAACTGGGCAGCTCCATCTGCGGAGGAAGATCATGTGATGCAATCACAAGCTCCAGAACAGCTACTTGAGTGTTGTCCAAATGAAAAAATTGTCTTCCTGATTGACTCAGATTAATTGTTCACAGCTTCTCTGTCCAATTCTAGTTTATTTCAATGTTAGCGAAGAGTTTACCCACTCTCTGTCACATGGATAAAAACTCACAGTGTGATGCAACAACCTAACATAGCAGGAAACAAATGAAGCCAATGAGTAATCTGGGGTATCTCTGCACTTGACAACAAGTATTACAGAAAAGGGTGCAATCCTCCACTTTGTTGTTGAGCTGATGAAAATGTGTCTCCTCTGTATTAGTGAGATGGTGATTGTCGCATCAATATTTGAGTGGCAATGTGAGCAGTTTATGGGCTCACTGACACACTGACCATGTAGCCGAGTGGGGCCTTGCCACCATTACAGTCTCTCCAGACTTCACGGGCTTCAAGTGGGAATGCTCGTAAATAATGTTAGTGCAGCGTGTGCTTATGTGTTTTGGGGGAGGGTCAGGAGGCTCGAGGCATTGATCAGCGCTTGCGTGCATGCTGTGAGACTTTGCATTATATATGCCTGTGTGTGTGTGTGATTGTGCACACATGGTATATTGTATTACAGGCCACAGCATCCAATCTTCCTCTTCCTTCTCCTCTTCTATCCAACGAGACCCCCACTCTGTTCCTCCACCAGGCTTATCTTGCCCAGCCGTTCATTCTTGAGAGAAGCAGCGTTTGGCAGAAAGAGACATCTGCTCAGTGAGAGAATGCCCTAATTATTCATGACCATTTAACCATTCAGGATTTGGTCTGCGCGGCATATGTGGCGTTTCTCATAAGTGCGCGTCAGCCACACTTGTTAATGGCAGTTTCATTACTGTTGTTTTTCATTCTGTATACCTCCCAAATTATCACAACACAGCACGCAAACAATTGTGTTCTGTCCGCCAGTTGTTCGTTATCATAATTTTAAGTCACAATGTATTTGTGTTTGTTGAAAAAAAAACAACAGAAGAATGGGGATGATGTGTTTTTCTTTCCCCTTATTTGTCATTCGGTGTGTTTTTCTTGTAATTTGCTGCAGTTTGGATGTCTTTTCTCAAACCTGCATTGATACATCTATTGTTAGGCCCTCTGTTTTTTCTCAGGTGTGTTCAGGAAGTACTCTCAAGAGGGGATTTCAGACCCACACAAACACAAACAAATGCCTAAATTGCACTCCAAATTTGCGTTTTTATTCTTTTCATCTGACTTCTCATGCTCTCTCTCTCTCTGTCTGCCTCCCTCCCCCCCTCTCCCTCTCATCTGTTTGTCCTTATCATAACAAAACCTTGTCACCACGGTAGCTGTGGCCACGTAAATCAGCCCGGCCAGCATCATCTGTTCCCAGCTGTTTACCTCCAGCCAAACAAAGGAGTCTGCCTTTTTGTTGTCGCTGGGGTGGAGTGCTGCGTCGGCTGAGGGCTGTTATTCAACAGCGCACGCTGCTATCAGCCCCCCTCTCTGAAAAGGCCAATTCAACACAGGGAATCAATGGAATAGGAGGCAAGGAGGGAGGATGTCAATGTGGGGGTTGTTGGACACTTAGAAACTATAAGCAATCCTCCTTTCCCCAAAGGAGCAGAGACAGACGGGGCACAAAGGACGCACATCACAAGCAAACGTGAAAGGCAAATAAATAGTTAGCGCGTCCTCTCTCTTCTCAGCTCAGGTGTATGCAGGAGCTGTTCTCCGGGGAGGGGGGGGGCTCAGTTTGTGTCTCCAGAGGAGGCTTAGCGAGCGTCGGTAGGAGCTGCGAGGTCTCGTTTGCATCTGCAAATGAGACAGAACCCGGCTGGCCCATGTCACCTTGGCAACAGGCCATCAGCACCTCCCTCTCTGCTATATTAGCAACCATGGTTGTCTGTCTGCTTGTCAGTCTGCACCCTGCCTCCCTCCATCCCTCCACTGCGGGTCTCATCGCCACAGCAGCAGCAGTAGCCGTATCCGTCTACCTGACTAGACCCAGAGGATTAAGCATCTCCCTAAATCTTTCATTGAGACCGTCAAATAAAGACAAAAACAGCAGTATAAAAGATGAATGCCCCAGGCTTTTGTGGGTGTCCCAGTGAATCCGGCTCAAAGCGAAGAATTGGCAGCGTTACATGCTGTGGTCATGAAATTTACATGGTGCGCCTGTGCCAAGTGATGGGAGGCTGGCAACCTGGCTTCTTTAGGGTTTTCTGGGATAATGCGTGCTGTTGATCAATGAAGTGCCAGCCAACAAGTTGCATACAGATACCAGGCAGGTCTGTGACACTGCAACTAAGACTGATAGAAGAAGCGTACGGAGCTAACTCAGCTTTTCAATTATCTTCACTATTGATTTTCAGAAGGTTGCTGATGTGTTGGGTACGCTGCTCAAAGTGAGCTGCCGTTTTCAGTGTCATGTGTCAGACGGATCAGCGACAAAATGTTGCACATCATGTTTCTCTCTTCCTCTTTGGTGAACTATTTTTAAAACACACAGGAATGTCAAATGCCTGTCTATCACAAAATGCTTTGTGGCCACAGAGTTTTGCAGTCTGTCACCTTTTCCACCTCAATCTTTGTTTTTTTTTGTAAACTACATACTGCATGTGTGTGTAAATTGGCTTATTCTTTCTTTCTTTCTTCCTTCCCTCATTTTTGCGTTCCCTCTAAGCTTGTGCCTCCCCTCCCCCTCTTACAACATGCCACACGCTTCCTGTTTACTCTTGATACAACTGCAAGAGAAGAGGAGAACAATATTTGGTTTGGGGTTGGCTCCTTAAATCTCCTCAAGACATACACCACAAGTAGTCGGCGTTATAAAAATCCTGTCAAATCGCCTCTCATCAATTCCACTTCAATCTGACCCAAATGCTTGATTATCCTAATCTTACTGATTAAGCTGTTATATTTCAGCCCATGTCTAGATTTGAATCAAACTAGGTGTGCTCTCAGTATTGCACGCAGAGCGACAGACAGCGCCAGCCTCCCCATTCAAATGATGCAAATATGATTTCTGTGGATGGGATCCAAACAGTTCAGGCTGAAAGCAATTAAACTCAACTGATGCAACTCTGCTTGACTGGAATTCAGCACATGCTTACATCATCACATCCAAAGTGTTTATGCCTATAAGAAAACAAGTGATGCATACATACTGTCCATACATACATAGATACGTTGTATGGAAAATGCAGGTCTGGATGAGAATATTCAATAAACATTCAGCATTTTAATTCACCAATGGTTCATTTAATGCGCGGGTCAATCTGCGTTCTTTGCAGTGACGTAGGACCCCATTGGTTAATTTCAACATGGATAATGAGTTACAAGCATTGCTGACCTTGTTGTCTATGCTAGCAGCTGTTATGAAGTTAAATTCTGCATTTTATAATGCTACTACTGCCTACATGCGCAGGAGGCAAGCTATTATTCAAGCGCTCTGCATCAATTCCTGTGTCCAGCGCTGTCTCCTGTTTACAACGGCATGTACAGTGTACGTGAATGCTCATGTGATATGCATTTTCAAGCGTGGTAGTATGGACGAAGATTAATTCTGAAACGTCCCTAAAACGCTGGTCTGGACGGAGATTGTTTTCGTTTTAAAAAACTGTTTTAAAGCGAAAACGTATCAGTGTGAATGTAGCCTGAGTCAAAGATAGCTGTGCTAAGTTTGGAAATAACTGTGGGGTTGTATGTATACTCCTGCGTTCTGCGAGGTAAAATTACTGTTTTTGTGAATGTAGTCTGGTGGCTTTGAAGAGAGCGATATAACAGCTTCAAGTTCCCTTTAAGAAAGGGCTGCCTGACGACGAGGTAAAGCGGCTGTGGGCGGGAGCGACAGAAAAATGTATTTTAGCCCCCTGAAAAAAGGCCCACCTCAATATCAGTTACAATATCAGTTATATATAATCAATATCATTTTAAGTGTATGATATTTTCAGAATATTTTCACTTCGCTTTTCCTTGCCGTCAGACAGCTCTTTCTGACGGGGAACTGGTACTTTGACCAACATTTGAATGTTCAGATTTGAATACATAAGGCAGCTACAGAATGATATAAAAAACAAAAAAAAAATAATAATGGACACGCCCTTTAAGAATCTTTGAAAATAAAAGACAGGGCTCCTTTTGTAAGAAGCATGAATACAGTCTACAGAGACTTTCCCCTCAATGTAAATCAATCCATATGATGTATCCGCTGTAACTGCTGTTGGAGCAGAAGAAGTGGGTTGCTTAGAAACTCAGCACTAATGCATTTTTCACAGCTTATGGGTTGTAGAACGTTTTATGTCGCTAATAACAGCATGCCATTACGGAGCTCCTCAGTGTACCGTTTCACCTTTTAACATATTCGTGGCCGCGACACTTAAATGATAATTTACCCTGGGTGTAATACTTAGATGTTAATGTGACCTCTTTGGGTATTCATGTAAAAACAATCCAACACCTTCTGACCTTTGAGCCCATGGATTGCAGCGCGCTTATGTTTGCCAGTGTAACGCTAGCCTCGGCGCTGCAGCCACAGGGTGTGTAACTTAATCACGTCCGGTGTGATTGGCAACACTGATGAATGTCCACTTTGTTTGCGCAGCACATTCATCCCCCACTCAGGTTGGATGCAACCAAGACTAAATCTAATTAAACAAGGCCAACGATGCTCCCTCCCTGCCCCCAATGCTATCCCATCAGCACTGAGGGAGTCACGGCCCCTGTTTATACTGAGGCATAGTATGAGTCCTTTTGTTTTCTGTAACTCAGACATAAGGATCGGCGCTCCCACACGTGTGACCCATTTTTCAGACATCCTGTAGGCAATGAGCCACACCTCCGGCTGCCTCGTCTGATTTTTCCTCACAGGTCACAGCACTTCTTCATGCGTCCTGTGGATTGAAGGCTTTACAGCGCTCATTGACTCTTTGTCATTGCGGTAACATTGTCTTTGTTCATGGAGGGTAAATTGGAAATGGATCAATGCAGAGTGAAGTAGTGACAGGGGTAAAGAGGGTTCATGTGTCCTTTTCCTTTCCGATACAACGTCCTTTTCTTATGGAGGCTCTGCCCTTGTTGGAACTGATCCATGGCCATCTATAGTGTGGCTCACATATTCTGGTTTGTGAGATATATTATGGAATATATTCTAAATAAAACATCTGTCATTATTGGAGAAAAAAGAAACAACACAAACATGTTCAATTCTTATATAGCTGCACATTGTCACTCTAGTTCTATGAAAATTTTTTATAATTGTGATTGAATAATTGTGCTACAATTAGAGCTGCAACAATTAGTCAACTTATCGATTATTCGATAAATAATTAATTATTTTGATAATCGATTCATGCAAAAATGGCAGAAAATGCTGTTTTCAGCCATTCAAATATGTTTTTTTTCCTGCTTTTCTCATATTAAACTGAATATCTTTGGGTTTTGGACCAACAAAACAAGACATTTAAAGACATCATCTTGGACTTTAAGAAACTGGGATGGACATTTTTCAATATTTTCTGACGTTTTATAGACCAAACGATTAATTGATTAATATAAAATAATCGCAGATTAATCGATAATTAAAATAATCGTTAGTTGCAGCCCTAGCTGGAATGGGCTATTCCTTATTATGCAAATTAAATCAATTACACCCTGTAAATAATGCAAATAACCTGTGATAACATGGAATACACAAAAAATCACTCAAGTCATAGCAGACATCTAGATACACTGTGGACCTATTTTTGTGACTTAAACTTACCTGCACCAAATATGTACATTATATATTCAAGAAAACAAGCAATTAGAGAGATGTATCAAACACTCACATCTCGATAGGTGTCTGAAAACGTTTGTAGTTTTGTCTCCACAGACAGCAGCAGTGTGATCAGCTTGATCAGAAAAAATGTGTCAAATGTCTATAGAAACGTCCAAAAATACTCCAGCAGCACAGCTCCATATGCTCAGTGTGTTCCAACAGTCACGTTTTCTTCTTATGTGTACCTCTATACCCTGGTTCTGAATGTTAAAGCGCCTGCCTCAGAACCTGGCTATCTTATTCTCCTTTCCCACCAAAATTTGTGCATATATGCAGGTTTTTTTAACATGGGAAAACTCATAAAAAATAGGCGATAAACTCCTTTCCCATTGCCAGTAGACGAGTATGCCTCCCTGTTTTTTTTTCTGGTGTGTCACGTTCGATGTCACAAAAGCGCTGGAAAACAGGGTTAGTAAACAGTGAAAATGTAACGGTGGTTACTTCTTTTTTATATCTGTTGTCTCTCATTCAAACTCTCAAACCAGAGTTGGTGATTGTTAGAATGACTGTTTTTGTCAATGGAGTCTGGTGGCTTTGAGGAGCGCATATAACGGCTGTATCTTTTCACACCTCACTCAGTGAATTAAGGGTTTATTTTAACCAAACCAGACTTGGTGATTGTTAGAACAGTGGAAAGGCTTACCAAGATGGTTTTGATGGGTTTTATATTGTTTCTATCAAGTTTGAATGAGGTGCGTTTTGATGATGTAATGGCAATTTTCATATCTGCAGTTTAACACTGTACCTTTAGATAATCTCAGGGCCTCACATGTTCAACTTCGTCACCATAGGACAGTGACCTGACATTTTAGATCTCTGTAACTACAAACAACAGATTGCTGAAATACTTGTTATGTCTTGTGATGCTCTGTTGTCTGCTGTGTGCTGACGCATTGATATACTTTCTATCCTTCTCTTCTTTTCTTCTTTGCACTTATCTTCGTGTTATGCTTTAAATGTATAAATACTAACTACTCTTTGTATTCGGGGCTCACTTGCCACAGTCCACAACAGGTGGCTGTGCTCGTGAGTCCATCTGCAGTCCATCTGCAGATGCTTTAGTTATTAATGTATGCCTTTTTATTAAATTCACTGAAAGACAAGTTGTTACGTTGGTTTGTGTCTTGTTTTAACAGAAACTGCCACCACAATGATCAGCGAGGTAAAATGACTGTTGTCTGACTGGAGTCTGGTGGCTTAGAGGAGAGCATATTAATTGTATGTTTTTTTATATTAATAACTTATAATAATTGTCCAAATCCCTGTTGATTTTATTTATTAGTCACTTCAACGTGCATTGCACCGGAAAAGGGGTGAAAATTATTAGTGTGTCCACTCAGATGTCATGTTTCCATCACTACGAATCGGAGCTGGAGCCGATAAATACCTGTGACTACTGCAGAATCATTTGTACATCATACAATAGAGCTAGTGGAGGCACCCAGAGCAGAGAAACAAGCAGGTAGCTTGCTCCTCTTGTTCAGCCACTTGACCTCCGTGGCATTGGTGATAGGTTTACTGTGAGAGCTTAGTCTATATAGACAAGGCTAGGCTGCTATAGAGAAATGGCTTTGTAAAGCAGTAAACTTATTTTCCTTTGGAAAAGAAACACAAATCATCACAAAAGACTGTACGTAGCTCTAGCATCAGAAGCTGCTGTAATATCTTCTCTTATAAGGCGGTGGTCTATCCCGGCATGATTGCAATGGCTGTTGGAAATGGTGACCAAGCTACGTTAAATACCTAGACCGTTGCTATGTATAACAGACCGTTGCTATGGGTGCAGTTTTGATGTCGGACTCTGGCGGACCGTTTTTGTGTCAAAAGATACTGTGACAAAAAAGTGGGTGCAATCACACTGAATAGAATAGGGTGATAATGGTTTGTGAAAAGTATATACACATGAATTATTCTTGCAGCATTTATAAAATCAAGATACCTTCACTGATCATCAGAAAGCGAGACTTTGTTTGGCAGGGTAATTATGTTGGAAAAACTTTAAAATTCAAAAGTTTTTGTTTCTGGCAAAATTCATACCCCAAAAATGTCCTTGGAAGACTGCAGTGAGCCTGGATGACAATAACAAAGTAATGCTTTGCTGATAAGGAGCGGCAAAGAAGTGAAAGCCTGAAGGTCAGTCCTGGTTGTGCTGGGAGCTCCCAGAGCGCTGAGGATTCTGCTGACATCCGCCGTCTTTGTTCTGCGTAATTGGCTAAAAGACTGAGCAACTATATTTACACATCCCCTGAAGAACATTAATTACAGACTGAGAGAGAGAAAGAAGTATCATCATTTCGCTGGTAGCTGCACATATGAATGCTTATTAAGGCTGGTAGATAATATACTGTCTCTGGCACCATTTAAACTCATATAGAGGATTCAGACGGCTTAAATGAGCTTAATAAGCATGAATGTTCACGTATACGTATGTGGCTGAGAAGGATTCTGTATTAAATCAGGCGTAGCTGACAGCTGATACGTTCTTTACAAGACATAACAACCCATACTACAAATGTAAGGTGACAGATGAGGTCTTTCGTCTTCATCTACTTCCACTGCAGGTGGAGGTTTCTGTCTTCTCCTAGATTGCCTCTTGACAATCTTTGAAAAGAAAAGGTCTAAGATGTTGCATTCACCTGTGGAGTGAGATGAAATGAGCGATACAAATAGCAGCAGGAAAGAAAGAGCAATCAAGAATCACGGTCTATTGAGGCGAAATGAAAAAGTTGGCATCTCTTTGGTTTATGACTAATTACCTGCAAAACTAACATCATTCCCATCAGCCTCAGATTGTGTTAAGTGCTCATTAGCAAATGTTAGCACGCTAACACACTAAACTAGACAGTGAACAGTAAATATTATACCAGCTAAACATCATCATGTTAGTTATTGTGAGCATGTTCAGGGTTCAACGTAAAGGTTTTTTTCACTTCCCTGGTCGGTCAGAAATCTACTTGTCCAAAGTAAATTTTTACTTGCCCCTATACAAATTGTTTTATTCATTAGCAGTTATTAAATAAGAACAAAGACCAAAGTTATTTGTCATGTTTAATTCTTTATTTCAGTAAATGAATCTGGAGTTTTGCCCACATCCTCTAACGCCACCCAGCTAAACACCTGTTTCCAGGATAATTGAAATTCTCACTTGCGTTCAGTTCATAAACTTCTTCTTTCCCCAACGCCATCTTCTCACAAGTGCCTGATCGGTACTTTCCATGTGTAACTAGTCATGTCTAGATTGTACCCCACAATTTGCAAAACTCTCTTTATTGTGAGATGGTTAAGGTTAGGCATTGACCTTGAATGGGTTGAGTGGGTTACCATCTAGACACAACCTGTGCAACTCTCAACAGGATGAGAAAGAAAGTGAGATGGCTCATTCATTAGCGTCTTTATGAGTCCTTAAAGGCCCTGACATACCAAGCCGACGGTCGGCGGTCAGTGAGCGTCCGTCGGTATAGTTTTTTCTCACAGAGCCACTAGCATGACTGTAGACACTTAATCTTGTTTCAACACCAAAACCACTGACATTAAGCAATAATAGTTTAGATGGATTATTTCTATCCAATCAAACTCAATTGTGCTGTAGCTACTCCTGAAGATATGAAAAGGATGTGTTGTTTATTTTCAGGGCAGGGATAAACTGAAAACCACATCCAACAATAAAACGAATCCAGAAGGCCAGATGCATCAATAACATCTGCTTTAGTTTACAGTGTTATTGTTTGTATTTGCATGCGTGTTCAGAAAATCTCTCAAGGGTGAATGTAGATTTACAAGGATTTAGTAAATCCAATTTTTATGCTTTTTATTGTTACGTATTTAACAGTTCCTAAAGCAGACACACCCCTCATTATGTGTTCGTTCATCAGTCGGTTACATGAATGACTCAGCCGAAAGTGAGACCTCACCTTTTCCTGCTGTGCACAGTTTGTGGCCTGCTTTTTTTGTGAACAAAATACATTTTGTAGGTGTGTCCTGTAGTTGTGACTCTGATATTCGGTTTGAAACAACCACGTTTTTTTTTCATGCATTCCACTACTGGGGTTGCCGGTCGCGGACCTTGTTAACCACTTCCTGTTATTGTCTATCAAAGGAAGTGGATGGCCACTACATGCAGAAGTTCAATGGCAGACTTTCAATTTTCCTCTGTGTGGGTGTGTGTGTTAAAATTTTGCAACGGATAGGCGCAGATTACCCAACACATTCAGGAAACCGGAAAAAAAACATAGACGTCGTCCAGACCAAAAAAGCAAACAAACAAAATGTGACCACTGTCATTGTAAACAATAAGTGCAACCATTTATTATGTGCAATCAGGGCCAATTTGCCACTCAGTGAGCATTATACTAATGATTTGTGCATCAAAAGCAGCACACTGAGGTAAAACACTTCACAGCACAGCCCACAGCAGCTTTAATCATTATCACAGTTAATTTTACTATAATACATTTAGAGAAGATCCTTCAGAGGTTACTTTTCAAAAGGCACTTGATTAAGCATAGTGCTGTGTGAGAAATACAATGGGAGCACTTGACCAGAGAGCAAGGAAAGTAGCAAGGGAATCATGATAAAAAGCAGCAGGGATGCGAACAATCTGGATCATCAAGCTATTTGTCTGATACCTCAAACTGGAATTGTGATGAAATACTACACAGAAGGGCTGGCAATACAACAGTTTGGATGATGGGACAATATTGTTTGCGGCAGCAGGACACCTGTGACTTGTAAACGTGACTGAATAAGACAAATTGAGAGTAAACCCTTAGCTGCTATGGGGACTTAAAAATCAAATCTGTAAAAGTGATATATAACACACTGAGACCACAATCCTTCACTTTATGGCCCTCCTGGCACAGAGACACAGCAGGTAATACTGGGTACACACTACACCAGAATCAAGACGATTTTGGGCCCGATTCCACCCCTCAATACAATCAGCCAGCAAAGCCCCGATTTTTTGATGGTTCTAAAGATTATCTTTCCAGATATTCCTATGGTGTGAGGTATGTTAAGAGTGTTTTTACATCTCCGATCAGCTCGGAAGTCCATCCTGGCCACACCAATTTCAAGTCATAAATATAAAACATGTTCAATATTTACGATCGGATATGCTGATATGTGTGGGGAACACCCGAGCACAGCCGATGACGCAGTCACGTGGGAAAGAACGAGAGCCAATTGAGACTGAAGCGGACAGCCGTCATGGCGGCAGCGGCTAACGCATAAGCTAATCAAGTCCCCAGGAAGAGCGCTGGGCTTTGATGCAAATTTTTGTAGTGGACAAACAGCGGTACTACAATGTCCGTGTCCGTCAAGTGTTGCCATTGCGCCCAAAAATACTTTTTCCCATAGACTTGCATTGGGAAAGAGACGTCTGTAACTCAGTGGATAATTTTTTTCAGGTAAATCAATTTCCCATTACGAACACTTGAATAGCCCTTGTTTAAATCATTAGGTCCTAAAAGCTGTAAAATGCACTAATAGCTGAATACAGAGTTATTTCCCTTCCTCCGTTCATGTGAATGAGACCCAGACCGAGGCTGGAGCGAGGGCTGGGAGGCGGAGTTAAAGGAAACTCTTCTATGGGGCCAATGGATGTGGAAGATCGCCGGATGATCCAGGTACTTTATCACTCGGCAGTTGGGCCATTTTGGCTTCATGCGCCACTGAGCAACTCTCATAGGAATGAACGGGAACCCGCCTCCAACACTGTATCCAGTTCTCTTTATACATCCATGGAGCAAGTAATTTAGCATAACATGTCGTTATGTGTGGGGTCTCTCACATTTTCAAAATGTGTTAATATTTGAAAAATATTTTAGTGTGGGCCAGCCTTAAGGAACATTTCTGATTTTTTTCCAGGCTTTAGATATAATTTCGGAAGCTGAGAAACATGTAATTACAGGAGCACACTGCCATGAACACAAGAGCACGAGTGCTAAATCGTATTCACAGGCATTGTTGCATCTTGTGTGATGTTTGTCAAATTACATCACGCTGCGCTTTGCAAATCTTTGAGTTTATAATGTGTGACCAGTACGGCTTATTATTTGCAGCAACCGAGAGCGGTGATGCAACTGAATGCAATCATTTCCCATAGAGCGTGTTTTTGTACCCCGCTCTTATTTGTCTTAAATCCACATTGTTTTTTTTTGTTTGATCCTGAAACCTATTGACACAGGTGCCAATCATAGTGTTCGTATTTATTTTTTATTTTGTATTTATATGGATATGGAGCCTATTATTATATAACCCCAGATGCTAGTTGAAGGAGACAGAAGAAAACTGACAGAGGGTGCAAGTGCAAGCGAAAGGGAGGAAGAAAAACAGTTCTTGCTGGGGAGGATGGGGAGTTGGCTGATGTAATTGAGATAGAATAAGATGGTATCAGCACTGGGGTCGCCATGAATAAACAGAGGGAGGGCACTGAGGACAATTGAGTGTGTGAAGGAGAAAGAGGCCAAACCTGTGCGTGTGTGTGTGCGCGTGTGTGTGGAAGCATTTTCCTATATGCCTTTGAGCATATGTGTAGCTTGCATGCATGTCCATGTGTGTGTGTGTGTGAGGATCATCGTTGTGGCGGGGGGGAGGGGAAACCTTCGCTTTAAGCCCTGGAACTGACTGACTGCTGCTTTCCCCCCGTGGAGCGCTGGGCTGTGTTTGTGCAACGTGGAATAAAGACCTCGCTCTTGGGATATACCCGGGGGACCGTCACCTACACAAAACGCCATCACACACAACGTCGTCCTCTCTTTGTCTCGCCCACACGTCTATCTCCCGAATGCATTCACTCGAAACTCCATGCGCTCATCATGCACACATCCTCGTCAACAATCAACAGCTAGCACACAATATAAACTGACAGCCGAAGGGGGTGATCTTGAGAGGAACACTTTATGAATATGGAGATGCAGATCATCAAGTATTTGCAAATAAATAATAGCATTTTTCCCAACATGCTGGGTGGGTTTACACATCTTCACAATACAAACAGCGTCAGGTATTCTGTCACACAATACTTGTCACTGAATTTACATTTAGATGCTTCTGTGCAACATGTGAATTGGGCTTTTAAGATCCCGATGCTTACCAAACAGAGGCATGTGAAAGAAATATCACAACATATGGCCTTGATCGAACCTGGGGTTTCTGGGTTGGAATGGGTGGGACAAACTGCCAGGCTCTGGCACTGCAGATTTAGTTACAATTCCCTTCCCCCCACATGGTGAAAAAAAGGGTAAAGTCTTTTGGGATGAGTAGAGTTGGAATGTACACAACATTGTAGATACTACAGATGGTATCTAAACGTGATTTTGCTCAGAAGACCTCCAAAAAGCTTCCGTGTTTCCTGTATAATTCAAATGAGATGACGAGATGATGATGAATGCACGGCAGATCACTTGCCATGTTTCCGATACACATGTAGATACAGCGTCCGGGGAGCAGTTTTTTTAGGGGGTCGGTGCCTTGCTCAAGGGCATCTCGGCAGTGGCCAGGAGGCGAACTGGCACCTCTCCAGCTACCAGTCCACACTCCGTACTTGGTCCGTGCAGTTGCATTCCAATTGCCGGTGGTGTCGTTACGTTGTTTGCAAGGAGTTCAACGCCATTTGGCTGTCATTGTATTCCTTTAAAGACAAATTATATAACTGTGGGTAAGGGCGGATCTCCTCACACAACCTCTCTTCAAAACAAGCATCCATTATGTTATCTTCTCCTTCTTCTTCTTCTTCTTCTTCTTCTTCTCCTTCTTCTTCTTCTTCTTAGCAAACCAGATAGAGGTACATACTCCATCAGCTGGAATGGAGTGTGGAACGAAACTGGAGCATGCGCAGTTGGCGCGCTATGCTATGCGTACAGTCCGCGTGGTCACAAATTTTGGGCTGCACGCAAACGTCCACTTAGGGTCCTCGTAAAGTATGAATTGGCCTTCTGGCTCTCTGACTGTGTGAATAAACACCTACACAACAAAGTGGATCTAGAAACACAATGCACAGCCCTATATTTTTAAAGTGGCGGTTCATTTCTGGTGACTAATTATGCGCACGTACATGCTTGAGCATGTGTGCATACAGACGTACACAAACACACAAACTTGTCCCCAACAGAGACAGACATGTTTGCTGTGAATGTGAGCATGTCCTGGCTAGTCTCCCTGGAAGCAGCCTCTGGAGAGCCTGGGGACTGAATGAGGTCTTTTGAGTCCTGGCTGGTGAGGGGCAGGTCCATTGTTAAGGACAGCTGGGCCTCTTGTTTCTTGCTTTCTCTCTGGGGGCAATGAGCACCCAATATGAGGAGATTGGGTTTCTACCACACACTCCCTCCCAGCCCCCCACACATCTGCAGCAGCATTGACTGTGACTCTCTACCCTTCTGTCTGAGGCCACTTATGGACTCTACTGGGGATGAGAGGAATGCGTGTAGCCAAGCGTATACTTTGTTTTACAGGCAAATGAATTATATATAAAAATAAAAAGTACAATACAAAAACCTGTATTGTGGATTTGTAATAAATAACACACTGACTACATTTACATGCACAGCATATTCAGTTTTGTGCGCTTATTCCGAAAAAGACAATATTCCTACTAAGCTGTTTACAAGGCTAATGAAAATGAATATTTCACTAATATTCCCATTTATATGCAGTCGTGCATACTCCGATTAACGTAACATAGCCTCATTCTTTCATTCCTTCCTTCGTTTGCATATTTGCACATATCCAAAAAACCTGTTGATATCCAAGTCCTTCATAATGTTTAAAATAGGGCTGTCAAAGTTAACGCGATAATAACACCTTAATGCAAATTCATTTTAACGACACTAATTTCTTTAACGCATTAACGCATCTTGCTATTTTCAATGAACCGACGGGACGCTATTCGATATTTCGGAGGTTGTAGTGGGCTCGGTTTTAAAGCTAAAGTGAAGGCATCATCCATCAATCCTGGCATCATATGAAACTAGAAAAACCTGAGGAATCCATTGGTACCAACCATGCCATACTACATTGTTGCAAAGGAGGTTAAATAACGCTCCAAAGTTAGGCTAAATTTTGGCGGGGGAAAACTGGCATGGCCATTTTCGTCCCCTGACCTCTGACCTCAAGATCTGCAGATGAAAATGGGTCCTATGGGTACCCACGAGTCTCCCCTTTACAGACATGTCCACTTTATGATAATCAAATGCAGTTTGGGGCAAGTCATAGTCAAGTCAGCACACTGACACACTGACAGCTGTTGTTGCCTGTTGGGCTGCAGTTTGCCATGTTATGATTTGAGCATATTTTGCTATTAAATGCAGTACCTGTGAGGGTTTCTGGACAATATTTGTCATTGTGTTATGTTGTTAATTGATTTCAAATAATAAATATATGCATACATTTGCATAAAGCAAGCATATTTTACCCACTCGCTTAATTTGCGCTTAATCGGGATTAAATATTTGAATCGATTGACAGCCCTAGTTTAAAAGTTCTCCTTCTGACCAGAAATGTGGGCTTTTCTTTTGGGCATGCATCTCTGCAAACTGTCAGCTAGTTGGTTTACGTGCAACGCACAGAGTTGGCTGTAAATAGGCAAGAGGCCGCGGGGCCATGTGTCGTAAACTGCCGTAAAAAACCCCAATTAGGACGCATATTCCGAATGCGCTGTATACATGTCCAAAGAATGCTCCTAACACCTGAACAATATCCGCATATCCTACATGTCTTAATTGGAAAATGCTCCATTCGGAATAAGGCCTAATTCAGAATATGCAAACAGAATGTGCTGTTTATATGACCCGTATCAAATTCTGAATCTTTTCATATTCAGAATAATAGTGTGCATGTAAACATGGCCACTGTAGAATTAAGTTGTTGCATTTTTCAGCTATAAACATGGGATACATGAGGCAAATTCTGTTGAATCTATAAAAAAAATGGTTTGCATTTGCAACATTATCATCCCTCTGTATATTCAATGATGGTAAGGCTGTTCACTGTTAAACATCCCTGATAGTAGAGCTACTCAGCTCTTTTGTAGTATCATTCCTAAATGGCTTCTCAAACAACACTCACGGCTCCGTGCTCCTTCTTGTCGCCACATCTCGTCCTTCTGTATCTCCATCCCCCATTCCTCCACCCCTCTCCTTTTTCCCACACTCTCCTCCTTCCTTCCCTGCCCGAGGGAGCGCTGTGATTGGGTGAATAGAGCTGCTCTCTGCGGAGTGTGCTCCGTCTGTCACCATCGTTGTGGCAGGAGAGTGGAATGAAATAAAGCTCCCAAACTGGGCTATTAAAGGCTATTTTCATCCCTGCACGTCTGTTTCTGTGGGCTCATGCTCCAAATATAGACCTGGCACCAGTGACGCTAATGAAACGCGTCCCCCTTTTCGCTGGTTTAAATCTACTTATGTAATCAACAGGAGCTGGCCATACCTTACCATCTGGACCTGATCCTGCAGTTATCTCCTCCTGTCACTGCTGTCTTACAGACGCAGGCCTGTGGTTTTTCTCCCGCAGCTCTTGGAGGTCAGGTGCATGAGCTGGAAAGTGGGAGTACGAGAGTAGGAGCAACATGTTTTCATTTAGCTCCACTGGAGCACCAATCCAAGAAAAACATGCTGGGTGTGACCTACAAGTTCCAGCCAGTATCCTGTCATTCCAGTGCACAATGCAGGGAGGGAGGTGACAAATCCCTAAGCCACTTTGTGTCAGATGCAGACACAAATAGAGTGGTGCTCCATGTGACAGATGCAGCACACGCAGTGCTGTGTTAAAAATCAATGGCAGTTCATTTTACCTGTCATGTTCTACGCTCTGTTTCGCTAAAATATAAATAAAGCAGTTGAAACAAAAAGTCTGCATGCATTGGAATTCATCAGTAAGCGGTAATGTCACAAACACCCCAAAGACACGACCAAGGAAGGATCTGTTTGTGACCTGCTTTTAGAGTAAAAGCACTCTGGTATTTGAGAGGAAAAAAAAGGAAATCAGCAAGCATTCTCAACAACTGAGTGACAAAGTAATTATTTCCCGTGCAATAAGAACGCTGTTCTAGGTTTTTGCCTGTCAGATGTACGCCATGTAGTCTGTATTGACTGCACTGTAAACTCATCTGCGTAAATATGCTACGCTTAGAGCTAGTGACGTAGAATAAATAGTGAGAAAGACTGCTCGTAGTGGGCGGAAGGGGAGATGGATGGGTCCAACTAGCGCAGGACTTTCAACCAGAAAGAAACTTTTAACACCGGACCGGTGTTTGTGTCCCAAAGTATTGTTGAGTTATTTTTAAGTTATCTTATTGTTTTTTAGTGACGTTAGTGACATGTTTTTTAGTGATGTTTGTTTCCGTACTTCTGTTGTGTTGTTTCCGTACGTATTTTACTTAGTTTATTTTAAGCCCAATCATGATGTTTTTCCTAAACCTAACTAAAGCCAAGTTCACACTGAATGACTTTCAAAGTTGTCAGATTGCAGTACTGTTCACACTACACAACTTGCTGTCTTGTAAACGGGAGTCTTTAAGTCGTTGTGGTTTTCACGCTACATGACTGACCGATGACAGGGGGGTCACACACTACAAGATCTTTCACCAGGAGGAATCCCCGATAAGGTCTCCAAACTAAGTTTTGGCACGAAAACACACGGTAAATGACGTGATACCATACGCGAGACACATTGCTGATGTTGTTGTTGGCACATGTTTCCACACTATTTTTTACTATCTATTCCTCCAGGTGCAACAACAACGTTGCTCTGTGTTGCGAATGCAACACATACAGTAAGTTCCTATTGTTATAGGCAACCTCTCCTCCCCTAGGTTTCCCCTCAATCCGTGTCTCGCTCTCTAATCGGCTGTAGCTCGTGGCTGGAGTCCCCAACAGATCCAGATATTTAGCATGCTAGATATCTGGAATGTGTCTGCGAGACACCGGCTTGTGTCGGCAAGCCTCTCGGCTAGCGTCTTTGAGCAGCTCACACATGACGCTCGAGCGCCGATGTGCAAGCATGCGAGCGCATGAGTGGTTTTGTTGCCTAAACCTAAGTGAGTGGTTTTGTTTTGAGGCGTACAAATGACAGGCGGAACGTCCTTGTATTTTCGTGCTGTTTATACACCTTCCCATGAGAATAGAGTTTATGTTGTGAAATATTTAAAACCAGGCTGTAAGGAAAATAAACATTTTATTTACATGGAGGAAAGGTATGTCCTTAAAACATGCTTGCATGTTTAATTAGGGCTGAATTATAACTACAGTGCTTTAAATACAAGGTGATTTCTAAGAATAAAGCACCACTCTCAGTTTCATCACAGCTACACGCGAGTGCGCGTGGCAGCATTCCCCTCTCTCTCCTGTGTGTGTTTGCTGAATAGAGGTACTATGGGTCAGTGGAGCAGCTGGTGACTGGGAGGAAGAACTTAACCAGGCCTCCTTTGTGGATCAGCTGTCTCTGGCCGAGCTTTGTCATTCCAAATTGGGTCCCTTACATCCAGAGCCTGGGGAGGTTTTGACATGTAAATGGGCGACTGAGAGCTCCAAAGCCCCACGATTACTCACTAAAATGCTACAGGGGCCAAAAACGCTTCCCTGAGATGCACCGCTGGGGGGGAGGAAACACACACAGCCTCACCGCAGACTGAAGTGTGCCTCACAGTCTGGAATTATGTTAATGATTAAGCTTCCGTCTGGACGCCAAACACTCTCCTCCCTAATAGAATTATATACGGATGATATGGGCAGTCACTATGTGGGCAGTTGCATGACGCATGTAGACACTGTAAAGCCTTGTGGGTCACTGTATGTGATATTGTTGTTCTACAATAAATAACCTTGATTTGATTATAATGGTTTATTTATCTGTTAATTCATTTAACGGGACAATACTGATGAATGGTGCTACACAGGAAAAAGAAATGCAACAGATGTTGCAATTCATGTTCAAGCCAATTTGCAGCTCCTGTTCCCCATTCAGTGATTAAATTAGTTTAGCTTTCATTTAAATTGTAGAGTAAAAACAGAACAAAACAGACTGTGTGCATGTGTATATTATATGCATGCGTCAACATGTATATAATCATATTGTAGATTTTTAATTCAAGTGGTAAGGCATTCTATATTTGCGAGCATGTATATTTAATACTCTTATCAACATGAGAGTGGGCAAATATGCTTGCTTTATGTAAATGTATGTATATTTTTATTATTGTAAATCATTTAACAACACAAAACAATGACAAATATTGTGCAGAAACCCTCACAGGTACTGCATTTAGCATGAACAAATATGCTCAAATCATAACATGGCAAACTCAAGCCCAACAGGCAACAACAGCTGTCAGTGTGTCAGTGTGCTGACTTGACTATGACTTGTCCCAAACTGCATGTGATTATCATAAAGTAGGCATGTCTGTAAAGGGGAGACTCGTGGGTACCCATAGAACCCATTTTTATTCACATATCTTAAGGTCAGAGGTCAAGGGACCCCTTTGAAAATGGCCATGCCAGTTTTTCCTCGCCAAAATTTAGCACAATTCGTAGTATTATTTAGCCTCCTTCGCGACAAGCTAGTATGACATGATTGGTACCATTGGATTCCTCAGGTTTCCTAGTTCCGTATGATGCCGTTTTCACTCTAGCTTTAAAACTGAGCCTTTGAAAGATCAATTGTGTTAATGTATGAAAGAAAGTTATTATCGCGTTAATTTTGACAGCCCTAATATGTATATATATATATATATATATATATATATATATACACAGTATATATACAGTATATATATATATATATCATGTTTAAAGGTGCTAAATACGAGATTGGGATTTGCCTCCGCACAGCTCTCAACATGACACCGTAACAGTGCTTGTTAAAATATGTAAATATAATTGTAAAGGTTTGTTTTATTTAAGAACTCATGAAACACAATACATTTTGGGTGTTTGGGGACATTAAACCAATCTGCAGTATTTAATTTTAGCATTATTATTATTATAAAAACACAAAGACGAGAAGCCTTACTTACATGCTCAAAGGTATAAAAATTGTGAGACAATATATCAGGAGACTACTGCAGATGCTGTGAGTTTTCACCACAATATTGAATCACCTAAACACAAAGTCTGTAGTGATCCACACATTTAAACTACAGCAGAGGTGAAGTAGAGCAAGTTAGTGTTACACCTCAGTTACTACGTTAACATGCACACTAATATTCCACTATTATTCCGAATATGACGATATTCTGAATTTGAATCTGATTGGATATTCTGAATTAGGCATTTTTCAGAATGGAGCATTTCCCAATTAAGAGATGTGGGATATGCTGATACTATTCAGGTTTTAGGAGCATTCTTGAGACATGTCTACAGCACATTCGGAATATGCATCTTAACTGGGTTTTTACTGCAGTTTGCGACACACCGCCTCTTGCCTGTTTAAGGCCAGCTCTGTTCGTTGTACATTAACCAACTAGCCGACAGTTTGCAGATATGCATGATCTAAAGAAAAGCCCACATTTCTGGCCGGAAGGAGAAACACATCTACTTTTAAACATTATGAAAGACTTGGATTTCAACAGGTTTTAGGATAGGACCAAATTTCGCAACGCTGACCTTTCCAAGAAGGTGGTTGAAGGAATGAAAGAGGGAGGCTGTGTTCACGCGGTCGAACACATCCGCCACCGGTTATGTTAATCATATGGAGTATGCATGGCTGCATGTAAACGGAAATATAAGTGGAATGTTTCTTTTTCATTAGCCATGTTAACAGCTTAAGAGGACTATTGTCTTTTTTGGAATAAGGGTAAAAAACTGAATATTTTGTGCATGTTAACATAGTCAATGTTGTTGATTTGAAAAGAAAATATTATCAACCACACAGTTGAAATTAATTTTAATTTAATTCAAATGTTTTAGTGCATCAAACAAATGGGCCATTTTAATGATATATTGAATAAAAAAACATTACAGACTTAGGAACTTATTCAAAAGTACATGAATGACAAAATTTAACAAACAGGTAAGCTGAACACACAAAAGTGGAAAATGACCTGCATGGAAAGCCACCGTATATACAAGCCTATAACCTTTGATCACTTCAGTAGCTCTATAAAATGAAGCTTATGGCCAGACAGCAACGCCCCAGTGAGCTGGTCTTCGGCACGTCTGCGTGCCACATGTGTGCGTGGCTGTAAAACAACCAACACTTCTAACTCGCTCGCTCGCAGGAGAGAAGCTTGCCCATATGTTGTTGAACGGTTACAATGCTTCTTTAACCGAGAGAGCAAACAACACGAGAATAACTCGGCACATTTGAACAGGCTCCAGAGCTGCAAACATCATCGCGCTAACACAAACAAAATACTCCATGGCCTCAATAATGCACCACATCACACATCTGGAGCGTGTGTCTCATGTTTGTAAGAGAGGAGAAAACCAACAGCAGAGAGCCGCTGAGCAGCAGCCAGGAGCAGTGGGCACACAGGAAGTGGAATTTGCTCAATATACTGTAGCCTGCGGCAGTTTGAGGGATAATTGCTGACAATCCTGGTAGATAGCCATTCCATGCTGCAGTGGTCAGGGGAACCCTCTGTTACAGACAGCTGTCTGAAACACGGCACACAGAAAGGACATGACATGTAGCATGTAAACATGGATTTACCCATGTCCTCCATACTGCCCGCACAGCTTATTATAGAAGGAGTCTGGCAACATAATAAACCAGGAATTGCCTGCTGTGGCAGAGTGCTTCTTTCCAGGCTGCCCTACTTTTCCGCCTGTACATGTTGACTTGGTTTATTTGTTCTGAATGGCCACTAATCGCTGTTTTTTTCTTCGCATTTTGCTGTTTATGAGGAAATGGAGTGGCTTTATAATTGGGGGCAGAGAACACTTAGGGCTACTGCTGCGCCTCCATTTTTCCATCACTGGTGTCAATGTTGTGATGCTGGGCCTGCACGCAAGGAAACATTCATCACACCCACAGAGAAGACCGAGATAATGAGTTTTAATTGACAGCAGAACAAACAGTTTAAGTTGCCCTAATGTGTTCGCGTGATGTAAAGCATTTAATAATGTGTTTACATTTAATGCTAATAACACGGTAACTGATTTGATAGGTCTTTGCAGTACGGTGGCGCAGTAAGCAAGAGAGAGAGAGGGCATGGGGGGGTGAGGAGATGAACAGAGAAGCAGATAATGACCTCAGCTTCCA
Organism: Sebastes umbrosus; assembly: GCF_015220745.1. Taxonomy (NCBI): domain Eukaryota; kingdom Metazoa; phylum Chordata; class Actinopteri; order Perciformes; family Sebastidae; genus Sebastes; species Sebastes umbrosus. Next base: position 11,706,814 of record NC_051279.1, read on the forward strand.
TCTGCTGGGCACGGCGGGGCGGAGACACCTTCAACCTGCCACCGGTCGGTCGCCACGGCAATCTGCCGCTCCCCATCGTCCTGGTGACATCTGCTTTTGGGTGACTGAGAGATGAATGCAGCACCGGCCGCATGGGCACAGAGCAGACGTCACGCAGACCGCTAGACACACACACTAACACTGCGGCACAGATGGCCAGAGACACACTACTGTGGAGATTACAATCCAGGCATTCTCCTCTGCCTCTAACCTCTCAGTAAAGTGGATGTAATATAATGACAGATTTGTAGCTGTGAATATGTTTTGGGTCTCTTCCTAAAGAGCTGGCGTTGGCAGCCACTGGCTGACATTCCAGAAAACCTCGCCATATAGTTTATTTAATACCCTCCTGTTACGCTGCTCACACACACACTTTCACCCGTGAAAGGAATCAGGACCATGTTTATGTCTGTTTGAGTTCATAATACTAATTTGTTTGTTTTTAGAGCGTGGGGAATAAATTGTTTACAAGTACTCTGTATCTATGGCGATATCGTTTTGCTTGACTAGAGTCCCCAGCTACAGCTGTCACAGTTATTTAGTGCCTCTGCAGTAACCTTGGAAACACCCACCCTGCATACAAGTGTTTCCACAAAGTGAGATCCTGAGAAACAGGTGAAGAGCCGGGGATGTGGTGATTACACACAAAAACGGCACGAAAAAAGTAACAAAACCACCTTATGTTTTGGGTTCACTTTGAGGAGAAGGACAGCTGGAGGGAGGACAGAAAGAGAGAGAGAGAGAGGAAATTAAGGGGTGTGGCGGCGGTGACAGAGGAACAGTGAAGCAGAGGAAGCAAAGGAAAAAGAGGGGAATTCAGGTCAGTGTTGTGGATTATGCATGCCGAGCTGGGCATTTTGATTCACCTCTGGTTTGGAGAGAGAGAATGAAACGCTGGGTGAGAAAAGGCAAATGAGTGATGGATAAACAAACAAAGAGACGGAGAGGAGCAGCAACGTGAAAACATGATGAATTATAATTGGCTTTCATAATTTCTCAGGGAGCCGGGCTGAAACTTTGTCGCAATCATCTCATGAGACAGCCGGTTAGATTTAAAGGCAGTGCTGACAGATTATGCCAGGCCTGAAATATTACACTATATGCACAGTTGGATGAATGGGATCCAAAACAACAAGACAGCTTTTTGAAATCAAGAAAGTAAAGCTGAGGATCTGGCATTTGCAGGCACCACCAAAGTTAAACCCAACTGTAGATGTAGAAGAACACTAATTGTTAGCTAAAACAGGCCAAACTTTAAGGGTTGGGTTGATTTCAGTTTTCTAAAATACCAGGCAAGCTTAGTTTATAAATTGTAATTCCAGGAATGACTCCATGTTTCCCGTAGTTCGGTTACGCAGAGCTGTTTAGAGTCCAGAATAGCCCTTTTATGGGTGTTAGAGGAGCTGAATACCTCCCAGGCCAGTGTCACAGGCGTCAAAGTCTAAAAATGTGTCAACCATCAGTGTTTACTGGGTCAAAACTATTTGGGTCAACCTGGTTGCACTGATTTTTGTGTTGTCTGATCCAGCTGGAAGTGTCAGCGTTTACCACACAAACATTCAAGTACGCGTTTGATGAATAGGCAGTTGCTATATGGTAATATATTACATAAAACTATACTTAATTGAGTTACAACCCACATATGACAAATCCCACCCACGTGGCATTTAAAGGGCCATGTCATCCTCTCATTGAAATGTGGGTGGACATGGGAAAATGTGTTATTAAAATTCCAATAGAGTTTTTACATTGTGCCCCCTCATCTCAATGCCTTTAGCTCTGCTGCATCTGCAGGGGTTAGAGGCCTGGCAGACAGGTGGCTTGGACTGGGCTTTGTAGAAAGACCACCTCTGAGAAATGTGTCACAAAGGTCAGAAACAATGAAGCTCCTCTATCTAGCCAAGTTTATCAACCACACACCATGTCAAACGACCTTATTACATGACCTGTCATAGATAAACACTTACTCAGAAGTCCCCTGCTCTCTTTTTCTTGGTGGCACTGATTGTTTCTTTCTGTTTATCTTTGAACCAGCTGATGACCAGCATGATACCTAACTGGCAGCTCTGTGTGTGACCGAATGGGAATCTCAAAATCTTCTCTCAGCTGAAAGAAACAACTATAGTGCTCTCAGGTCTACAAGATCAGACGATTACTGGTTATGGCAAGCAATGTAAAATGTCACTTCCATAGCTTAGTGGCTGTCTGGTAGAATTGAGCCTTTTCAGCTGCACAAAAAATATCCATAGACTTGCGAAGTGGGCAGGGCCGCTGGTTACGGAAGTTACGATACCAGAAATTTAGAAGTCGATACCAACAACAGTGAAATTCCACAATTCTCATACCAGGGTAAAAACAAAAGTAAAACATTCAATCCCATGTATCCCAAAACACTGTCTGTTAAATTTGTGAGCAAACGATGACACTATAGTTGCTGAATTCATCCAAAATTACCCAAAATTTAAAAGTTAATTGATTAGCGGCGCACGTAATTTAACACGTAATTCTATCTTGGAGATTGGATTTTTCTTGCCAATAATCACCTTGGGAGTCATAGTTATCTTCACCGTTGAAGGACAACAGGAAACAAAGGAAGGAAATAAGGAAGGGAAATGAGGAAAAAATGAAACAAGGAAGCAAAAGAAAGAAAAAAAAGAATTAAAAGAAGGAAGCAAAGATAGATCTCCAACTGTTAAACATGTACAGTATGTCTATGGGGAAAATGAATGGGACTTTTACATCCGTAACCAGGTGCACCAGAAATAACTCCTCTAACTTTGCAACTCTATTGGCCATTGTCGAGTTGTTGTGTATTAATAAAGTAGCCAATACCTTCAACAGTGCTCACCTGTTGCATGTACCATTGCACACAGTATTCTGTGTCACAAATGTTAGTATTATAAAATGTTAACCAAGGCATGGCTTGATCGACATATCTGAAAAGGCTGGCTTCCATAACCAGGGGTAAATAGAGACATTGCATCGCTGACATGTACTGCAGACAAACAGCTTGAATTTGAAGTTGCATTTCTTGCTATATAAACAAATGTACAGAAAATCCAATATTTACTCCTCTAGTATTTGACGAACTCCTGAGAAAACATCTGGATGTAGATGTTTGACTTTTCTTCACACCGCTAGTCTGTTACTGTCTGTCTGCCTTCTTCATGCTGGGCAGGTATAGCGTTCAGTAAAAGCTAGAACTTGAGCTAATAAAGCTAATTTACCTCCCTGCGTGGCTTGTTTTTGCTCATAGCAACAAAAACACTGTTGTACACCAACTGACTTGTGGAAGATTCACCAGCCTGTTTCTGGCTCTAGACTCCAGCAAATTTAACATCGCACTCTGAAGATTCCACTCGCTACCCCCAGCCAAGTGTGGAGGCCCACAGCACACACACACACACACACACATAAACACCAACTCATTTAAACACACACGTGCACACATGTTGCCACGAAATCACATGTTCCTCAATACACATGCGGGCACATACCCACACATGCAATCATGCTGACTTACATGTGCACACACACAAACACTCACATGATCCCTGCTGTGCCTGTAAAATCAGCATAGCTCTCAGAAATTCCGCTAACACCTCCCACCCCATGTGGACACACACATATACACACACACACGCACACACACACACACACTCCTGTGAACCCACACAATTAATGTGAAATCACATCCATCTTCCACCCCTCTACCCCTCCCCTGTTCTCCATTACAAATAGCTGAGGATTGCATTCTCTCCCTCTGGCCTTGCCTGATGTTGTTTTTACATGTCTTGTTGTGTGCAATACTCTCCCTTATGTAAGACCAAATTACCCAACATGAGTGTTATTCTCAGTGGGGGGAGATTGCACTGGTGCATTCCAAACTCAATGAGAGATGGAGAGAGATTGAGAGAGAGGTGAGCGGGAGATAATCTTTCCTTAATGATTATTTTTACGGCAGCCATGCTTCACTAGATGGCCTACGATGAAGATAGAGAGGGGAGCAGGGGAGAGGGAGGAATGCTGCGAAAGTCATGAGTCAGATTCAAACTCGCGAGCACCTGCTGTGCTACCACGACGCCTTAGAGTCAACAATCTTAAGTGGATTATTTCTTTGCAGATTTAAACCCCGCCTCAGCGTGAGCACTGAGGATTCCTTGATAAACACTGACCAAGAGATAAGGAGGCGGTGTGCGCAGTTAAGATCCTGTTTACCCTGTACAGAGTCACAGGGGGATGGAATCTAGTCCAGCACACATTGGATGGAAGAGATTAAAATAACCTGGACTGGTACCATATATAGTGCACACTGTATGGAAGGAGAACCTAATGCAAGGTATCCTAACACAGTCTCACGGCAGGTCGTGAAATAGTCATGAAATTTAATCTATTTGATTCGTGTGCATAGACACGTATTTCCTTTTTTTTGTGACACTCAGCACGACTTTCAACAATGTTTTTTTTCATGCGTTTTACTATGAATGTCCAGCAACACGTGACAAACATGTCAATTTCCGTTTTTCCAGCCTTTTCAAAAAAAAAAAACGACCTAGTTAGGTTTAGGAAAATATTGTGTTTTGGGTTAAAATAACTACGTGACATATAAATCAACTTTGACTTGTGGTTTCACACGGGACACAAACAGCTGTAAACAATTACGTGGATTACATACAAATTGATTTCATGCTATCACAAAAAAATGGGAAATTTTTGTCTGTGTACACAAATCAAAACATTCAATTTTGTGACTATTTCACGAACTGCTGTGCGACTGGGCTGCGCATCCTCATACAGCAATTTGTATGACATCTTACGAAATGTTATTCCTCCTCTTTCGTGCATTTTCCTACGAATGTCCAGCAACACTTGACGTACGTGTCAATTTCTGCTCCAGTCTTTTCAAAATAAACTTCCATCTTCACAAGAAACAACTTGGTTAGGTTTAGGCAACTAAACTACGTTAAGTTACGCCACTTCTGGTGTTGTTTTAACTCAAACCATGACTTTTTCTAAACCTAAGTACCATTAAAAAAAACAACTTAGTTTGGTTCCATCCTCTTTGGTTTGGGTTAAAATAACACCGGAAATGGTTTAACTTCATTACGGAAGTTACGTGACAAATAAATCAACGTTGACTTCTGGTCTCCTGGGCGAAAGTCCGGAGTTTTTTGACCCACCCGTCCACCCTGACCTCCTCTCTATGTGGCGTTTGTCACTTTTTATACTTTCTGGTTCAACTGTGTATGAGAACAGCCTGACCTACAGTATGTATACATATGTAGCGCCAAGGCATAGAGGGAGATCTGCCACAGAGAAACAACAGAGGGACAGGAAATGTCTGTCAGTAGCTTTTTGTTATGCCTCAGACGGATAACAACTAACACATTCAGTCTTTTCGCCTGGCATGACCCATAAAAGTCTTTGAAGCGCAGTCCCATGGCGGTCCTTGACAAACCTTTGGTCACTGTAGAAAGTCAACGTTACATCCCGGCTTGTTAGCAAACAGTACACAATCCACAAGGGGCCAAATCACGTTGGTTCCGGCTGGGTCATGTTCCTGCATTCTTCCATACATGTGATCCAGTGTGATATGTCCTCTAATCAAGTTATTCATTGTCCTTGCAATCCTTCATGAAGTCTTCTCACAGACGAAGCAAGTGGCTGGGATACTGACAGAGACAGATCCTCTATTGATAAGGCGACCAAAATAGAACAGTTCATTGTATAGTACTGTAGCTCGCTTGTGGGCATAAGACACTGGCAAGTGCACATGAGGTATGGGACAGGAATGGAGACAGCCATGCGTGTGTAACTGGGAACATTGTATGGTTATGGAATACATGAAAGCAATGGGAGAGTGCTAATATGGAAGTATACAGACATTTGTTTCACCAATTTGAGAATTTGGAAATTAAAGCTTAAAGTTTCACTTATCAATATTTTTATTAGAACAGTGAGTCAAAAGATGATGTAATGTGAAAGATGCTTGTAGCTCTATAGAGCTGTTAGTGTCTTTCAGCTCATTGTTTTGGTTTTCTGGCCGTCACCTTTACTATTTTGGTTTCAGTCCTGCTCTCATCTACCTCGTTTCCAGAAGCAACAGGATGTTTTCTATGAAACAAGCTCACATAAATCCACTGTACGCTACCTGCCCCGCATCAAACAGCAAGCAAAATTATCTAGTGAACATGGTGGAGTATTTGCAGCTAAAGACTCTAAAGACTATTTCCCTCAGGAGTTGGTGGAGACAAAAGTTAAAAGGAGAGTGAATATTAAGCTGCTTTCCCACTGGACAAATAAACACTAACACACACTACCATCTGACTTTTGTCTTAAATGGGGAAGATTACAATTGGCATTCATTCCCGGGACAAATGACTCTATAGTAGTCACTGGTATTTATTGGCTCCAGTTCTGATCAGCAGTGATGGAAACATGACACCCGGGTGGACACATAAATTTTCAGCCTTTTTCCAACGTAAAATTGAAGTGAATACACTGTATATCAAATCAAATCAACAGGGATTTGGACAATAACTATAATTTATAATTTATATGCTCTCCTCAAAGCCACCAGACTCCAGTCAGACAATAGAAATTTAACCTTGCTGATCGAAACACACTTCATTCAAACTCAACAAAAACAAAGTAAATCTCATCAAAACCATCTTGGTTAGTATTTCCACTGTTCCAACACTCACCAACTCTGGTTTGGTCCAAATAAACCCTTAATTCACTGAGTTAGATGAGAAAAGAAACATCCGTTTTATGTGCTCCTCAAAGCCACCAGACTCCATTGACAAAAACAGTCATTTTACCTCACTGATCATTGTAAAGCACACTTTATTTAAACGACCAAAACAAAATAAATCAAACCTGTCTTTAGTAGTCTTTCCACTGTTCCAACAATCACCAACTCTGGTTTGAGAGTTTGAAAAAGAGACTGAATAAGTAACAGATATAAAAAAGAAGTAACCACCGTAACATTTTCACAGCCTGTTTTCCGGCGTGTTCGTTGAACACCAGGAGAAAAAAAAGAAAGGCATACTCGTCCAGCTGGCAATGGGAAAGGAGCCTATCACCTATTTTTAGCAGGTTTTCCCATGTTTCAAAACCTGCAAATACGCTCTAATTTTGGTGGGAAAAGAGTATTTGACTCTTCAGGTTGCTTAGAAACAGAACTTCAAATAAATGCTAATGTAGCTTATTGTCTGTTGGATATGGAAATTGGCAAACAGTTTGCCTTTCACCATAACAACTTTACAAGGAGATAATATGTCAGTGTTGTGTTAACAGCTCCCCCCAAGTAGGCAAAAAAAAAAAATACAAGTCAATGAATGCCAGTTTAAATAAAAAAAGTGTCCCTTCAATGAAAAGGTTTCTCAGTATGAAAAGAATGTTCTCAGTATGAAAAGAATGTTCCCAGAAATGTCTAAAATGTGATCAGTGAGAAAATGTTTTCTTCTAAAAACAAAAAAAAAGATGTGCAGCAGTGAAAACATCTTTGAATGATTCCAGGACATATGCCTGTCTTGGGGCAATATGAGGAAGAAAGTGACCTTAAATGGCACCAAACTTTATGGCTGTGAACTATTTTGAACTTGATGGCAACTGAAGGCAGTCCCACCTCTCCTCCTGTAAAGCCGGTAAAGAATGCTGCCACGGTTAAGTGGTGGTAGCAAGCTGAACAGTCTTCGATGCATGAAGAGGTTGAAATGACTGAATAACTGAGTTAGTGATAAAAGGGCTGCTTGTTCACCTCGGTCTACCATCTGACTTGAGAATGACATGTGGTCTAGAAGTGCAAATGCACGTGGTCACAAGGCATCAGGGTGTATCTCTTCTTTATCTTTGGTATGATCTGTTATCAAACTCGATGTCCAGGCTGTTGTGAAAGCCACTTCAGTTATTTTGGAGAGCAGCATTGAATATGAAGCTAAAGACGAGAAAGGGAAATAATCTCTCAGTGTGTTTTGATTTAAAAAAAACAAAAAACAGTTATGCTACTGAATTGAATCATCCTCTTTTACATAAAATGAGGCACATTTCTGTGGCTGTGTTTACATGGCTGTCTTTTTTATGTGAAAACCTTTTCATTAAAACAGAGCTGTGTTTTTCTTGGAAGAACAACAAAAGCATCCCTCTGTGTTTGGCCTGGCTTTGACGTATCGATCTCGTCACTGTTCCACCATCAAAAAACTCTTCACAGAACATATAATAGCAGTCCCGGTCAAAGGCCACAACCCTAATGCTGGGGGCTTGTTTGCACATTACTCATTATTTATAATGGAATACACGGCTTGATGAATGAGCTCCCATGATCTTCCTCTCAGTCTCTCATTGAGCAGGCATGTCCTCCTGAAGGGGGGGCTCGGTGAAGAAAAAAGAGGAGAGCATGCGTTTTAAATTAATCAATCCTTCTCATTTCCCCCTCTCCTCCCTGGCAGACAGACCTCTCCTGGAGGGGGGTCTGCGGCAGTGGGGAGGAGAAAAAAAACAAAACACTGTCATCTGTTTTCATGGAGGTGGCTGAGGCCCAGCCTCTAGCTGTGCTTTGGCTAGGAGAAAGAAAAGAGAGATAGGGAGAGGACGAGTGAAATGAGGGTGAGGAGGAGGAGTATGGGGTAGAGGAGAGAGGAAGGATGGGATAGGGAAAGGTGCAGGAGGAGGGGAGGTCGCAGGAGAGAGCAGGAGGCCACATGCTAGGAGTTGGGTCGGGATAATAGCCGAGGATCATGGGATATGCTGGCCTCCATACGTGTACAAAGGCGGCTCACAGATGACAGTGCAGTGGCATACCGGGCACCGATCCAGAGCCGCGTCCCCGATGGGAAGAGTCTCTCTTTCACTCCATCTGAGTGTCTCTCTCCCTCTCTCTCACACAAAATCACTCAATTTGTATTTCTCTCTCCATTTCTCTCCCTCTCATCTCTCTATTGTCATCCTTTAGTCCCATGTTATCCAATAAACTCTCTCCGTCAATGCCTTTCTTCACTGGTGCTCATAATCAAATTAGATTTGCTCCAAGTAGCGGGAGGAAAGAGTAACTCTCTCAGTGCCGACACCAAACAGACAACGCCCTTCAACTGACATTTGTTTTCTCAATAACTTGTGGCTTAGGCAATGAGATAGAGCGTGGTAGATGTCACACTCCCACACAGGCGTGTGTGCACACACACACACAAAAACACACAAGTGTAGCGTAAACAGAGTATTAACTAGGTTTAAGACAATGACAACAAACTCAGTGTGGGTTTCCCCCAGAGGTCTATATGAGCTGGATTTCTCAGAGAGACCATTGTCTCACTCCTGTTTACAACCGCACCTGACCTTGTTGTCACATGTGTGTCACAGCTGACAGGAATTCAAATGTGTGTGTGTGTGTGTGTGTGTGTGTATGTGTGCGTGCGTGTGTGTGTGTGTGTGTGTGTGTGGGTGGGTGTCACCTAAGAACTTGTAAACTTTCAGTAATATCTCTGATCTCATATTGGTAGAAGTGCACTAAATATAACTTAAGCATTGCATAATGATGAATACATGTAGATCCCTTTATTGACGGGTGCCTCAAATTAATCTTTTAAAGGTCCAGTCTGTAACATTTTGGGGGATCTATTAGCAGAAATTAAATATAATTTCCATAACTATGTTTTTATTAGCGTTAGGGCTGACCCGAATGCTTCAAAGCTTTGCTAGTTGCCATGGTAATCGGCCTCCAAATCAGTATTTAAATGTTGTTGTTGTGGTTGTTGTTGTTGTTGTTGTTGTTGATGTTGTTGTTGTTGTTGTTGTTGTTATATATAAGTATGTAAAAAATAATGTATAGATCCCAAAATAACCCATGAAACAAAGAATAATCCCACAACATTATTCATTATTCACATTCAACGTGAGTTATTATTAGTTATTCTCAGGTTATCGCTGTTTGTTGTGTGTAGAGGTGCGTGTATGTACAGTAATTGCCAAATTGGCGCTGTCCTGGGCACTGAAAAGGGGAAGATGAAGACAGACAGAAGAACATGTCAGCCTGCTGCTCCGCAAAGCTTCAAATACCTTCCAATATTTATCACCGAAGCTTCCAAAAAATGGTATTCAGGACAGCCCTAATTAGTGTGTAATCACCTGAAACTAAGAACCGTTGTGTTTTCATTAGCTTAGAATGAGCCCTTCATATCTAGGGAGTGGGCTCTTCATGGAGTCCGCCATGTTTCTACAGAACGGACAAACCGAACACTGGTTCTAGCGAGGGCCTTTCGCGTTTTTTACGTTACCTGAAGGCCGCTGTAGTTCTCAGACATGTTTGGAGGAGAGAGCAGAGGGGTATTCAGTTGCCGGCAATCTGCAACCACACCACTAGATGCCACTAAATCCTACACACTGGTCCTTTACCACTGGTGCTGAATTGATAAGTTAATAATTTAATTAGTTGATCAACAGAAAATTAATAAACAATCATTTTGACAGCTGATTAATCGTTAAAGTCATGTAATACATCATAAAGCAAATCAATCAAATTTGCTGGCTGTAGTTTCTGAAATGTGAGGATCATCTTATAGATTAAACCATTATGTGATTAATTAAATAAATCATAGATTAATTATTTCAATTGAAATCAATAGTTATTCACAGCCCTATAACACCTGATATACTGCCTGCTTCTTATGATTTGTCTGATCAAGAGAAACCTTTTGTATTCTGTCCATCACCTGGTTAAGATGGTTAAGTCTGTGTGTTATAGCTCTGCTGCAGTACTGCACTGATCATCATTATCTATGCTACCCACATGCCTAACCATTTGCCGCCACAGCCACTGTTTATCCAGCCCACCAAGCACATGAGCAGCCATAATGACACTAATTGCCCAAGAGCTCACTTTTCCTCTGAGTGGTTGTGTACTGCATTGTGCCTTAAGAGCCATCTGTGTTCCCGTCTTAAATCGATCTATCTTGCACATTCCAAAACTACAAAAGGACAGGGAAAGGCACCACTCCCATTCATAAATAATGTGTATGGGATGCGGGGGATGTGGGCTACTGTTTCTTTGTGTGTCTGTTTGAGCAGGGAGTCGGACCTCTCCAGCCCGCTGGAGGTCTGGGAGAGGAAAGCAGCCCATGACATCTGACCCTAGTGCTATCTAACTTCACAGGGTGGAGGTGATGAAAACGCTGCCGACACAAACGGATATATTTATTTTAGAGTGTTTCTATCCTCCTTTTAGCCTGTGGACATTTTGTCATTTTTGATATCTTTGCTTTTACAATTTTGTTATGAACCAGTTTAGTTTATTCTTAAACCACCGCATTATATGCAATAGATGGTGAAGTGAGTGGTACAGGGGTTCAGTTAGCCTCCTAAAACATAATAATTAGTTAAAGATACAGTGTGTAGGATTTGGTGACATCTAATGGTGTGGTTGCAGATTGCAACCAACTGAGTATGCCTCCGCTCATTCCTCACTGTCCAAGACTGCGGTAAGTTTAGCTGTCGAGTGCAAAACCGTGGTGACAACGTTCTCCTCACTCAGAGGCCATCCTCACGTTGCCGCAGTTTAACAAGCCTGTCGGAGAACTACGGTGGCCTTCAGGTAGTGTAAAAACGTAAAAGGTTCTCTCTATAGCCACAGTTTGGTTTGTCTGTAACGTGACAGAGCACGAATCCGTGAAGAGGAACCGCTCCCTATGTAGATATGAAGGGCTCATTCTAAGCTAATGAAAGCACATAATGATAATCTGCAGCACAGCTATGAAAACCAAAAATAAGCTTTTTTTGCATTTTAAGGGAAAACAGATCATTTTTAAGTTGTTAAACTTTGAGAAATGTTAAAGGAATAGATCCACATTTAAGGAGATACGCTTTTTCACTTTCTCGCCTTTAGGGTTAGATGAGAAAATTCGATACCACACTATTCTAGCTCCATGGTATCAGTGCTTTCAGTTACCCCTTAGAAAGAAAGGAAATAAGCGAAATTCACAAAATGTCAAACTATTCCTTCAAAATTCCAACCAAACTGAAACAAGAGTCCAAAAACACATCAATTTGTATTTTCACTTTGCAGTCACTGACACACTAAATGATGCTATGTCCATTTTAATAGTAGCAAAGACTATCAATCTTGTATGAGCTCCAATATGATTTCAATCAAGTTTGAATAAAGTTGCATTCAATATTCAGATCTCTCCAGACTCATTGGCTTCCCTTGCTCTGTGTGGAAGGTAGAAAAAAACAACAACATTATATAGACAATCATTAACGAACAAGGATGAGCTGTCACAGCTGACTTTGGCCATAGTCAGACATAAGATCAAAACACATTGCAAAACATGGCACTATCTTGTCCTCCGTATCAGAAAATGAAAACATATTATAGGTGGGTAATACTCTGCGTTGCCATCCACAGATGTGTTTTCCAAAAAGGTGTACTCAAGGGGGTGGAACTACCTTTGAATTGCCCTGTCTGTTATTTTAAGATTGCAGAGAGATGAGGGAAGCACAGTACCTCTTCATGCAGGAGGTTAATGTGTGTCTGTGCTCACTTGTCAGATGTAATTGAAGGGAACAGCTTATGAAAATGAGGTGGCAGGGATGAGGTCTTTAATTAGATCAAGATCATGGACAGAAATGAATTAGAATCACCACTCTCATTACCCACAGCAGAACTGGAGCAGCGCGACAGTGAACACATGAAGGAAAACTTTAATATCTCACTGGCAGTGTTGCTGTATCAATGGGGTTTTGAGGGATCATTATTTTGTAGTGCCTCACTTGAACCAAACCAGAAACTATAAGGGCATCTATGATTACAGTGTTGATCTCTTTGTTGCTGTATCTGATGCCTTATTTCCCCCTATAAAGTCACTGGGTTAAATATGTGTGAATTACAATGTTAAATGCTCAATTTAGCCTAGAAATAAGATGAATAATGCAACATAGAACTTACATGCCATCTAGTGGTGAAACTGATGTTTGAAAGAAAAAATAAAAGAATAAAAGGGGACACAATCACATGATAAATGATCACATGATATGTTGAATGTATTAGAAAAACAATTGTTTAAATTATATTATTATATTATTTATTTATTAGATTATATATATAAATACAAAGATGTATTATTTATTTATGTATTGCATTATATAAATTAATAAAATTACATATATGTTTATATATATGTATGTATATATACAGTATATACATATATATGTGTGTATATATATATATACATTTATGATTTACAGAATTTTATTAATTTATATAATTTGATAAATAAATAATATATCTATTATTTTTTTACTGATACATTCAACATATCTCGATACTTTTCATCATATAATATACAGTATATATATATATATGTGTCAGCTTGCCCTACAAGAACAGGACAACTTTATGAAATCATTATGTTTCAATAAGGCTGATCAATGTTTAAGATAAGATAGGATAAAACTGTATTCATCCCGAGGGAAATTGCTGTGCAGCAGATGCAATGCAAAGTGAGAAGAGTGCAAATATAAAAGACTAAGATCACATTAGCAATAAGGTGCAAATAAGGTACAAATATAAAATATAAAATATGCAATGCCAAAATCAGAGATCATAAAAATATAAACAGGTTAAAGGTAGTAGGGATCTGTCTTGGTGGGTACACTATCAGATCTGAAGTATAACGTTAGGTAGTGTTAGTACATGGTTAATACATTAAGATAAGATAAGATAAGATAAGATATTCCTTTATTAGTCCCACAGTGGGGACATTTGCAGTGTATAGCAGCAAAGGGGATAGTGCAAAAAACAAGAAGCATCAGCTAACACAGTAAAAAAAAAAAGAGCTAAACAAAGTGTAACAAAATATGAACCATTTAAATAGAAGGAAGTATAAAAATAGGAGCAGTATATACTATATCAACAATAAACAGACTATTAACAAAATTGCACAAGTGGAAAATGATATTGCACAGTGAGAATTAAATGAAATTCCACCTGAAAATAATGCACAGTATGAATTAGACCTTAGAAATAATAATGATAATGATATTGGACAGTCATTATACAGTATAGTGCAGTTATTGTCAGTTTTTGGTAAGTGTAAGTGTAAGTAATTGTAAATGTTATTTTTAGGTATGTTAATTTTAATACCTATTTATTATATCCTTTTTAATGCACTGACGGGAGCTGGGGGAAACAATATTTTGTTTCCTTCTGTGTATGCAAATACTCAGTGAAATGACAATAAAGTGAATTCTTGAATCTTGAATCTTGAATCTTGAATATATTGCAATGTCAAAGGATAAATGTAAAAAACAACAATAATGCAAACAATATTGCAAAAGCGTCAATTCAATAATAAAAAAAATAAATAAATAAAAAAAAATTAAAAATTAAAAATTAAAAAAAATATATTTATACATATATTCAATTCATTAAGCAAATTGCAATATATAGATATTTAAAAAGAACATGCATGTAAATGGAAGTTAACAATAAAGAAGTAATTAATGTCTGTTGTGTCAATAAAACAAACAAAGAAATACAAATTATATTGCAATATCAAAGGATAAATGTAAAAAAAAAAAAAATACATGAAGTAGAGGAGTAAATAAAAGGCACAGTGTGAGTGACATCTATTTTGTGTTGTTGTTGTTGTCTCTTTGGCTGTGTGACATGCACTGACATATCCATCTCGCGAGAGTTTCCCCAACTCTCTAGACACGGGAACCTGACACTGGATGCGTCCATCTGATTGGTGGATCCTGTGGGGGGCGGTGGCTAAGTTCTGCCTGAGAGGCTGAGAAGAGGGAATAAATTTACTCCCTAAACACTGACTGTAAGGGAAGGGAATTCCGGCTCTTTTTAGTGAGCCAGATCATTTGGCTCAGCTCACCAAGACAGACCACTTCTGCCTTTTATAATTCAGCCAAATTTAGCTTTAGCTGTTTTGACCTATGATTAGTATGTGTGCACATATATCACTTAAATTATTCAATATAATTATACTAAACCTTATAATTTTCTAGAATACCATAGTTTTACATGCTGCTTCCTTTCCGACTGTCACTCATCTTGTCTGCTATTCGCGCACCGCACTCCTCTCTCTTTCTCTCCTCCTCTCCCTCCTGCTCTGTACGTGTAGACCGTCAGCGCGCCGCGCACCCCCACCCCTCCCTGCTTGATTGTATGATCCTTACCTGTCGTCACCTGATTGGTCGCACGGACGTCATTAACACAACATTCAGTCACAGTCAGTGCATGGAGTGCCCGTGGCGTGGAGAAGATCATCCTAGTGATGGCAAGCTGAAGCTTCATGAAGCATTGAAGCTTTCCAGGAAATTGGTTCGTTAAAGGGGCTTCATGTGCACATGAAACCACCTGGTGGTCAAAGAGTGTAAAACAGGCAGATATGATCTTAACCATGTGATCTGTGATATACTGTATTTTGCGTCAGTAAAAGCTGTTGGGAATGAATATAAACAATGAAAAAAATATCTATTACCATGTAATCCATTTATATCTATATAATATATAATATAATGTCTATTTTCTAGTAAGTATATTATGAGTATATAACATACATGTATAATAAACTGTAATTGTTTTATGAGTAATGTATCTTATGTGTGTAAACCAATCCAATAATTGTATTGTAGTGTAGGGTAATATAATATAATAATGGCAGGAGGGGTTATATTAGTGTTCTGTGTTATTGGTTTAACCAGCGAAGATCTGAACCACTTCCTGAACCAGTCACGCGGTATGGCCGGGCAGCGAGGCTTCGGACGTCATCAATGACGTAATTGGTCTAAAACGATACAAACCTCGATACGCGCATTGCGGAAAAAACTTCCTGGATTACTCGACACACGCTCCGAAGCCTCGGCACAGCACGTAACATCACTACTTGAATTAATTAAAGAAAAAAAAAAAAAAAAAACGTCTCTCGGACGGGAACCGGCTCTTATCGTTCACTTAAAAGAGCCGGCTCAAAGAACCGGCTCTTATCGTTCACTTAAAAGAGCCGGCTCAAAGAACCGGCTCGTTTGCGACCGACACATCACTACTGACTGTAAGGGAAGGAAACAAACTGTCCCAGAGACGTTAGAGGACAATAGTTGGATCAGTCTGTCTCCTACACGTGCTTCTACCGCAGAGGGGACATTATTGTGGGAACTTGGAGACCGGTGCTTCGTAAAGAAGAAGTTAAATTCACCACAGTTACCGTGACTACACGTCTTTCTCTTTAACGCTAGGTAAGTCTGTGGTTTTGAGGCATTCATGCTGTGGTAGAGTCTTAACTGTAGCATGTTAGCTGTTGCAAGTCTAAACTGTACCTCAGTGTCGATAAACATGTGGCTTAAAACTCAACTCAAAGTCAACATTCAGCCATATCTGCCATTGTTTTGTGTTGTTCATTGATTTACAATAATACATATATACATACATTTACATAAAGCAGCATATTTGTCCCCTCACATGTTGATAAGAGGATGAAATCTCCCTTTTAAGGTGAATTTAGAACAGATAAAAAAATGTGTGATTAATTTACAATTAAATATATTTTTATTATTATAATATATATTAAATAATTTAATCGATAATAAATAAATAACAAATAAAAAAGAGCAAAATAAAAACATATATATACATATATACAATTCATTAAGCAAATTGCAATATATAGATATTTACAATTAAATATATTTTATTATTATAATATATATTAAATATTTTAATAGATTGACTGTCTTAGTGATAATGCAAATAATCACTAGTTAGTTAGATACTTTATTTTAGAACTTGTTCCTATATACATTTTTAAGGACACCATAAACATAATTATATGCATCAGTAATACATCATAATACCATTATTAAAACAGTTTAAACATCTAGGTCAAACTTCCCCAGCTCTAGTCTAACAGCTTTCTACCTGTAGCCTACTGTCAATTAAAAATGTGGCATCATATAATGACTCACTGGTATTTCCCGCCCATTTGATTTCAGGTCATGTGGTTCAACACAATGTTAAATTCTGCAGCAAACTGTAAGATATGATCTGCTTTAAACCACCTCCTTTTGACATTGTCAGATGTACTCCTTCAATGTCACCATGTGTCAGGGTTGTGAGGACCACAATCTACCATCCAGATGTAAACATATGGGTAGTCCACACTTCCAAGTTTCAAAACTAGTGTCAAAACCTCCATATCGACTGTTATTAATGTCTTCTAATGCAGGTTTATGTAAGGTTACATTGATTGCATGCTTGAAAAAACACAGGAATACAAGGAGTACCACAAGTTTCAAGTTTGATCCAGTGAGAAACTTTATGTAACATTCTTCTACATAAATGTAATTGTATTGTCAATACACGTGTATATTAAACCATTTGAGACTTTTTAATATTAGTAGTCCACTTGGGTAATAGAGCACATCCAAACATGTTGTTTGAATTAGATCATTCGTCTCACATGTGGTCGAACAGGTTGAGTTGGCATGTTCTCAATGCCTTGGAAGTGTAGGTACATTTTTTTATTATTTTCTTTTCAGACTTTACATGCCACTATGAAATACATCCTGGTTACCGGTGGGGTCATATCTGGTATTGGCAAGGGCATCATCGCCAGCAGCGTGGGAACAATCCTCAAGTCCTGCGGCCTTCACGTCACAGCCATCAAAATCGACCCGTATATCAATATCGACGCTGGTACCTTTTCACCATATGAACACGGTGAGTTAATTGAGTGCTTTCGTCATGGTTGCTTTATATTTGTTTAAAGGGGCTATATGCAAGAATCAGAAATTGCTTGTTAACAGTGACACCTGTGGCCGTTAAGTCAGCGTCCTGTTGCTCGCGCTTGTGCTTGCACTATGTAGACGCGAGCGAGCATCGATCAAAAACAGTGAAGCGACACACATGACACTGAGGATACATCCACACTGATGTTTTCGTTTTAAAACGGCGCTTTAAAACAAAAATGATCTCCGTCCAGACGAGCGTTTTAGGGCCGTTTCAGAATTGATCTCCTTCCATACTACTGTACCACACCTGAAAACGCATATTAAATGACCATTCATGTATACTCAGCATGCGCGTGCCGGTGTAAACAGGAAGCAGCGCTGGACAAGGGAATTGATGTAAAGCGGTCAAATAATAGCTTACTTCCTGCGCACGTAGGCAGTAGTAGCATCATAAAATGCCGAATTTAACTGCACAACAGCTGCTAGCAGAGACAACAATGTCAGCAACGCTTGTAACTTATTATTCATGTTGAAATTAACCACTGGTGGTCGAGGCTGATGTCGTTTGTTTTCTTCTGGAAAAGGTTCACGTGATGGGACGTGACGAATCAGGGGAGGACACGTCATGACTGATGAGACCTAATTAAGTTGGTGTCTGCGTCATCATGTTTAAAGGTCTCCTTTAAACACAACCCTGGAGTTTTAAAACTAAAACAGGGTCAGCAGCGTTTTCAAACTAAGCGTAGCAAAAGTTATGCGCTGTGGAACGAAAACGTATAGTGTGGATGTAGCCTGAACGTGATTGACAGGCATCATGATGATTAACGTTAGCAACATTAGCCAGCTAAAACCACAATATCACTATATATTTCACATGCTTGCCAGTGATGTTAGCGTACCTGTCCAATACGAATTTTACCAGCTTGGGCAACACAAAACCAAACAAAAGTCCCTCCATGTATCGAAGGCCCGGCCTATGTTGATCCTAGTTTTGCCCTTAACATCGGTCAGATTCCTGTTTTGCAAGACGGGTTTCACTAGATGATTTTGTTCTTTTGTCCATTTCTAACCAAACATTAGCTACGTTTGCACACGGAGCTGAAAATAAAGGCACTCAGGAGCGCGAATGACATCACGTCCGTTGGACTTTCCCTGAAAAGCCGTCCCGCATTCTTCACATTAAATGCAGTCTACAGGCTGATAGAGGAAACTTAGAAAGTTGCGGAAGGTCTAATAGAAAAGGTTAGGTTACAGCCGGTTCACACATTGGCAATAAAAAATGATTAGAACACGTTTATATGTGTAAAAACTTAGATAGAGTCCCTTTACCGCATCATCTGCTGTTATGTGTGTTAAAGTAATGCAGCTGAGTGGTGATAGTTGTTATGTCAGTGAGCAAAGCACTGAATTTATACCAGTCTTGGATCTTGCCGTTTCACTAACCCGATGATAAATGGATATAATGCCTGTGTTGTGCAGGTGAAGTTTTTGTTCTCGACGACGGTGGGGAGGTGGATCTGGACTTGGGGAACTATGAGCGTTTCCTGGACATCCGTCTTACCAAAGACAACAACCTCACCACTGGAAAGATCTACCAGTCGGTCATCAACAAGGAGAGGAGGGGAGACTACCTGGGCAAGACTGTACAGGGTGAGCGAGTACACCTAGCGGCACAGCAGCACACTTGTTTGCATTTGTGTTTTTCGGTGTGTCTGCAGAACAGAGAATTTGGCAAGAGCTGTATTCTTCTTCACACACATGTCCAATGAAAAGTGTTGATCGGTTTTACATTACTTTTACTCTGTAAATCTGTTTCCAGTGGTACCCCACATCACAGATGCCATCCAGGAGTGGGTGATGAGGCAGGCCAGGATCTCAGTAGACGACGATGGTGTGGAGCCTGAAGTTTGTGTCATAGAGGTAAGTTGGTGTTGTAGGGGCTTGTTTCTGTTCCCATCAAGCGGGAATTTATGTAAATGGCCAAACAGGATTTTGAATTCAATACAAAAGGACACTGAAAACGTTCAAAAGTGTCGTGTATTTCAACAACTCCCACAGGAAACTTACAGTTTTTCTCACTCGCTTTGGCTCAATTCTTGAATGAGAATGATTTTTTTTTCATAACAGTAGGCTCAAATCACTGAACAATTGTTTTGTTGTTCACAACAGATTTTAATTTCTCATTCATTCAAGCAAATTGCACGTATTTTTGCACGTGTGTGCAATAGAGTAACTACAATTTGCATAACAACCATATGCACATGTCTAGTTGATCAAAACGGATGAGTTGGTTCGGTGAAACTTTCTTTCATTGTCTGAGCTGTCGCATACAAAATGATCCATTCAATAATCAAACTCTGTCAGACATACATGTATATTCCAAAAATATCTATGATATGGTGTTATGTACTTTGAGGAGGTACAATTAGTTTTTTTACTGAACAACCGCAGCTTTTTTCATGTTTTTTTTAAATTTTTTTATTATTCATTTATTTTATTGGCGTGGATGTCATTTTGTGGCAAATATTCTGTTCACTGTATATGTCTTTACATGAAAGCTCAAAGGTGAATTTTCTTTTAATAATACATGTAAATGCATATCCTCTTTCTGTGTGTATAGTATTGACTTTAACCACGAAACTTTTAAATGCTGTTGAAATGGGAATCTAAACAGCTCAGTGCGATACACAATAGCCTTCATGTAGACAAAACTGACATTCTGCTATTCTAGCCTTCAGTGAACAGTCAGTTTCAGCAAATAAGTAGAACGAACAGAGATTTGCATACACGCACATCTCCAGGGTTGACTGTCATGGAGACAAAAGATCTAAACATATTGACCAATATGGCTCACACGATGACAAACAACTTTTCATTTTGGTGACATTGGCCAATTTACTGACATAATAACTAGGTTTTGAAGCATGAATGAAGTGTTTTGGGTGAGTTACTACCTTTTGCAGACATGCAACAGAGTTGCGATGTCCCATCAAACAGTTGTGACAATTGCACTTACAGTTTAGAGAATGCTGAGACTGTTTCAAAAAATGAGCTAAAGCGATTGAGAAAAACTGTAATTGATTGATGTGATTTGTGACCTTTTTTTAGTGTGATTAAGAGAAATAGAGGTTTTTGATCAGCAATGAAACCAAGCATGTTGCCTGAAGCAATAGATCATTGACACCTTTCAGTAAGCAGAGACATTGCTGAACTTAAACAAATGGGTTTGTCAGCAAAGCAGAAACATTTTATTTTGAAAAAACGAAAAAATCAAGGGATTTCAAATTGATTTGTTGAGGAGAGTCTGTAAAAGCCTGGCTCTGTTTCCAGCCATAGGAAACAAAGAGTGTACAAAACAAAGTGTTTTATATACAAAAAAAGGTTGGTTTGACAATATATACTGCAAAACTATATCATCTTTAGTGTATATGCAGCTGAAACGGGCCAAATCTTCATACACAGAGTTAAATTATTACCCTGCCTCGGGCAGTTCTTTTCTTATGGCATTAATCAAAACCTGCTCTGACAGTATTATTGGCTCAGTACAGCTTATACAATTCAGTAATTTCTAAGGGCGTGGCAGTTATATAAGGGGCTGAGAACCAACCAAAGTGTTCGTGCATGCAGTTCTGTGGTCTAAGCAGATGTTTTGTGTCAACAGCTGGGAGGCACTGTGGGGGACATTGAGAGCATGCCCTTCATCGAGGCCTTCAGACAGTTCCAGTTCAAGGTGAAGAAGGAGAACTTCTGCAACATCCATGTCAGCCTGGTGCCACAGGTATGGGACACTGGTGAACACATTTCACGTAGAATATTACTTTTAATTAGGGTTGTCAAAGTTAATGCGATAATAATGCGTAAACGCAAATTTGTTTTAACGCCCCTAATTTCTTTAAAGCATTAAAGCTGAAGTAGGCGAGATTGGAGCAAATATGATTTAAAAAAAAGTTATTTTTATAAAACGGTCGCTATATCGTGACAGTAGTACATGAAACTGGTAACCTGAAAGAAATCATGTGCCTCCGTGTCCTCCGGTGCTCCTAACGGCATCTGCAAGATTTCACAGACCGGGGGAAAACAAGCAGTCAGAGCTTATCTGAGGTCTGCTGTCCATCTGCTGTGTATGAGAGCCGGCTGTCAATCACTCGCGAACTCCGACCAAACGGTCAAATTAGGCCGCGCTGATAAAATATGAATCAATATTATGTTACTGTAATGCCTATTTCTCACCTCAAATGTTTTCAGAATCATCTTGCAGTGCACGGTTTCGCTGTAAAATGATGTTTGCCCAATGATGCCAAAAAATATACTGCCTACTGCCACTTTAATACAACTTGCGATTTTTAGCTAGAGTGAAGATAGTGGTATCATACAAAACCACGTACCAACCATGTCATACTAGCTTGTCACGAAGGATATTAAATAAGGCCCCAAATTTACGCTACATTTTGGCGAGAAAAAAACTGTCATGGCCATTTTCAAAGGGGTCCCTTGACCTCTGACCTCAAGATATGTGAATGAAAATGGGTTCTATGGGTACCCACGAGTCTCCCCTTTACAGACATGCCCACTTTATGATAATCACATGCAGTTTGGGGCAAGTCATAGTCTAAATGAGGATTTCTGAACAATATATTGTTTTGTGTTGTTAACTAATTTCCAATAATTAATATATACATACATTTGCATAAAGCAAGCATATTTGTCCACACCTATGTTGATGAGGGTATTTAATATGTGACAAATATCCCTTTAAGGTACATTTTGAGCAGGTAAAAAATTAATTTAATTTGCGATAAATCGCGATTAACTATGGACAATCATGTGATTGAATATTTTCATTGATTGAAAGCCCTAGTTTTAATATTTTTGCTGTATTTGTTTTTTTTAATTGAAGGAAAGGGACTAGAGAACAGTGAAAATCACCACTGGTTTATTTGTCACGCACACATTTAAGCTACAATTTGAGGTGAATTTGCTTTCATGTCCTCAGCCCAAAACCACAGGAGAGCAGAAAACCAAACCGACCCAGAACAGTGTCCGAGAGCTCAGAGGGCTGGGCTTGTCTCCAGATTTGGTGAGTCGGATTATATTTTGCTTTTATAAACTTGGCACTCCCTCCTGCACCCCAGATATAAACAGGCAATGCCTCTACTTTGCCTGCATTTGTAGAAATCTATTTATTCATCTCATGGTGTACACAACCAAATCAAATCTGACATATCACACATAAAATCTACGGTATTTATCAAGGAACGTTTGAGACTATAATCTTGTCCAGTTGTATAATAAAAATAAACATTAATTCTTTTCAGATTATGTGCCGCGGTTCATCGCCCCTAGAAACATCTGTCAAGGAGAAGATCTCCATGTTTTGTCATGTGGAGCCCACACAGGTGAAGTAGTATGACTTTTCTTTTCTCGAACAAACGACCTCACTTGAAGCTCTATGTCCAGAGAATGCTGCTAACCTAAATGCCGTGTAATGGAAATTCAGACTTTTGTTTCTAAACACATTATAAATGTTGGAAAATAATTACTGAAAACATGTGCGAAGGCTGTGAACATTGTAGTACTGGATTGTGGAGTGAGACCGTTAAACTGTTTTTTGTCCAGTTTTGTGTTCAGGATTTTTTAGGCGGGGCTGAAATTTCAAATATCTTTTAAACAGCCCAAAGGCAAAAGTTAAAATATATTCATGCTGAACTTGCACAACTTTTTAGTATTTCTCATTCTGACTTCAAGAATAACAAGTTATACAAAAAATAAAAACTGCTGCTTGTTACATAGATAGAAGTGGTAGGCTTAGGCGAGCTGCCTTTTTATTACTCAGAAACTTGCCAATTTCAAAAATATGTTGTGCACAAAATAACACTGTAAAACTGGTATTTTTCAACAAATCACAGGCATTATGTCCATGACACCGTGACCTAACTGCAGTTTGAGGCTGTTTTGAGCCGAACTTTTGTTAGATGTCCTGGCTGTTAGTGTTTTATTCCTGTCGCCCGCTTTGAAAGCGCTGCAGCAGACGAGGAACGGCTGATTTGTGAAGGTGAAATGAGAAGTTATCTATACGTTAGCTCCACATTTCACTGTAAAAAAACTAAATAAGGTGACAGCTGACTGGAGGGAGATCGCCTGAAAGTTTTCTATTTGCTGTTGGTTATATTGTATGCTAATTCCAGTAAATTTCATAATATATATATATAATATATCCAGTTTCTTGTTTAAAAAGTACAAACATCGAAAGATAGCAAGTACTACTCATCCATCTTGTAAGTGGTTATGTGTATAGTCTGATCTCGAGCGCACAGCTGATACGTGGTTTGTTTACATAACGCAACGCTTGCTGCTGTTGTTCAATTATTGTTGAATTATTCTTTGTTCAACTTGACCTAAGGTTACATTTAATTTTCAATTAATGAAAGTGACGTTGGGTGCATTCGGTTCACGAGGCAGTCAACCGCGATAGTGCCGCTTTTTTTAAATTTCACAATCGAATACAGTTTTCATTTTCATTAGTTTTGTTTTTGTTTTCAATTTGAATACATATTCAAATTTAGAATATTTGTCGACAGCCCTAGTGTGTAGGATTATTGTCCATCAGTAGCAATATCTACTGTAGGTTCTTTTGTAGGAAAACAATAATTTTCCTAAATCAATTTTTGTAAGTTGTGAATTGATTCAGAATCTTTGAAGATGAGACTCTTGATTCCTACATGAATCAATTTTTTACCCCACTCCTACTTATGAGTCATGTAATGGTGGAATGCATTGGTATAATGTTCAAATATAATTTTCAAATATTTGATAGACAATTATATTGTTAATTATACAATTATATATTAATTATATTGTGCCAGAGTTGAGTCCTTGCCGCAGCAGCCCGTGGTTCGGGTCATCCCCTCTCTCTCCCCCTTTCATTATAAGCTCTCCCCCATTATCAATAAAATGCATTAAAAAAAAAGCCCAAAAAATAATCTTTAAAAAAAATTATACAATTATATTTAATTTATTAAGTTAATGTTGATATAAAAATGTAAACACAAAACTGAAATAAGATGTTTTGTAATTGTTTCCAGGTGATCTGTGTCCATGACGTCTCCTCGGTCTACAGAGTGCCCCTGCTGCTGGAGGACCAGGGTGTTGTGAGCTACTTCTGTCAGCGGCTGAGCCTGCCCATCGAGGTGAGGCCCAGGAAGATGCTCTCAAAGTGGAAGGTGATGGCTGAACGGTGAGGAAGTTTGTCTTTGCTGTTAACCTTTTCTAACCGTGTGTCTTGTAAGGAAAATGGGACACAAATCATTCACCTTT
This sequence comes from Sebastes umbrosus, assembly GCF_015220745.1. Lineage (NCBI taxonomy): Eukaryota > Metazoa > Chordata > Actinopteri > Perciformes > Sebastidae > Sebastes > Sebastes umbrosus. The sequence goes on from NC_051279.1 coordinate 11,731,900, forward strand.
ACAGACAGTTAAATCACTCGACACTTCTGGGAATTGTGTTACAAACCAAAGTACCAAATGTTCCTCAGTCACTACATCACACTGAGGAGATTAAATCACTGAACATTGAATTGTTCTTTGAGTAACTGTAAAGTTCTGATTAAATGATGCAGTACAGTTAATCCTCTTCCCTCTCTTCTCAGATCTGCTCGTCTCTTGGAACATGTCTCCATAGCCCTGGTGGGGAAATACACTAAGTTAGCTGACTCCTACACCTCCGTTATCAAGGCCTTAGAGCACTCAGCCCTCGCCATTAATCACAAACTAGAGGTCAAGGTATGGAAACATTTCACATTTTTATGTTTTATATATTGATTTTCTGGATTTTTCAACACTGCAGTTTGTGTTGACTATTTGTCACTGAACACTTTTAATACTGACATAATACATTTGCCCATATTTAAACAGCAGTCATCCTGTCGGCCATGACGTTGATGACTGATCACCTTTGTTATTATTACAGTACATAGACTCTGCAGACCTGGAGGCTACCACTCTGCAAGATGAGCCTGTGAAATATCACGAGGCCTGGCAAAAACTCTGCAGTTCTCAGTGAGTAGACAAACTATCAATATCGAGTTGTTTTATTATGTGTGCCACATGATGGCAGTAGAGTGCTGTCATCAGTGGTTTATGCAGCTTCATAAAATGGTCAAGGCCTTGTGTGTTTTATAACATCTTCATGCAACAGTGCAGTGTACTGGGGGGGAGTGTATTTGTAAATCCTGTTGCTGTTTTCAAGCTTACAGGCGTTTGGAGCATTGTCGTTTTGGATGCATTAGTTTTAAAAGTCTATGACGTAAGACAGTGTTGCCTAATCAGATTACGAGCAATCATTTCTTACCACATATTATTTCATAAAGTTTTGCAAAAAAAACAAATCAAACGCGTGCTAGATATCAATCTAGGCTAATAGCCATTAGTATGTTATTGAATTAGCTTACTAGATTGATTGAATTTTGTCCCTTAACTACCTCCAAATATGTAGAGACGGAGGATTTGAATACAGAGATCAGCAGAAAGTAGTTAGTGCCACGGGAACATTTTCCCCCAATGTATATGTGTGAAGAATAAAGAATTGACTCCGATAACTTAGTCTCTCAATTATGTATGTGAGTTCACATACATAAATGTATTGTGTGACTGGAGGTGTAGCAATGAATATCCCTTTTTATTACAAGTTCAGGTTACATCTCCATCGTCACCTTAAATTACAGATATTGCTTTGCATAGTATCCTAAAAATCCTAATGTTGTACTAGCGGTAGTCTTTCAAGAGCTGTCCCTGTCTAGTCAAATGATAGATCATGACAGGTCATTTATAAAATGTACTCTAACTTGTCTTAAATGATACCTCTCCGGCAGTCTTAATAACACTGTTATCAATAATGCGTCTCCGTATACAGGTGTTTGTATTGTGTAATGTTAGCCTCAGTTCATTTTATAAAATGAGTCCAGATTTTCTTTGAGACAGTCACTCTTTCCTTCCTCCCCACAGTGGCGTGTTGGTACCAGGAGGTTTTGGTGTGCGAGGGACAGAAGGCAAGATGCTCGCTATTAACTGGGCGAGGAAACAGAATAAGCCGTTCCTGGGTAAGAGAGATTCCTTCTTCTTCTTCATTATATGAATGTGTTGACTGTTGCGTAAGATATGAAGGTTAAGTTTGGTTTGCAGCTTCATATTTTTATTACTGAGGACAAGACAACAAAATGAATAGCTACAGTGTCTCTAAAGAGTTATTTGTTGCCTCGGACTTTGTCATGTTTTATTGTTTTACACGGCTGAGAGAGGTATACTCTGCAGGATTTTCCTAAAAAATCGGTGTATAGACTCATACAAAATGAATCCTCCTCAATCATCACGTATGACCTACTAGACCTGTGTGTCTGTATCTGCAGAGATCCTGCTCTCTGCCTGTATTTTTTTCTTTTGCTGTGTTTGGGCATTTCTGAGCATCAGCCTTGAGCCATTGGATGTGTAGCCCCCGCAAATCCAAGAGGAAGATACGAAAATTGCGGACACAGCACCGGAAAAAACGCAATTTTAGTGAGACGAAATGCCAAGTGGGCAAAGTTCACTCCAAAACTAGAGTGAGTCTAAGGTTGGCTTTCACTTTCGCTGCCCTTATGTGATGCAGGTGGTACACCGGGCTGTGTTCCAGGAACCGCGGTCAGGGGAACGTGCGCTTCTATCGGTCAACCTCTTATTGATTGCTATAATTACTTACTTTGACACACTTAAATCCTCACTGGTGCAGCCTAGAGTATTTAGACGTTGCAGGTTAAGGTCAGTGCCCATCACCTGTATGGCAACGTCATTCTGCGTGGATGATTCTGTGCAATCAGCCCAGGAAGGTTTGTGAAGGGCAAAATAAGTTGAGCAAAATACAGCAAAATCTTTTAAGAACAGCTACCAACAGTCTGCCAGAGAACTGTGACTTGGGATGAAATTTATTTTCCTGCAAAAACATCAACCTGAAGTATAAAACCAAAGCTACACAGAATGAAAAATATGTATTTGAGTCCAAACCAATTGCGAAAGTGTGGCAAAACTTGAAAATTGCTGTTCTAGAACTATCTCCGTGCAATTTGGCATAGTTCGAGCAATTATCGTGTAAAGACGAATGAGGAAATAAATGTGGCGTTCAGGCGTATAAAGTTGTTGCAGACCCACTTTATCTGTGAATTAAAGCTGAAATTGCTGCCATATGTGAAAAATACACACCCGAAGGCCATGAATACTTGTGCAATCAGGTACTTGTTGTGTTATGTTTGTACATAATTTAGATCCATTTGTAGAGACAATAATTTAATTTGACATTAAAGAATCTATTTGTTTTTCGTTGAATATTTTTTACAGGCAATTTACAATCACTTGCAACTGCAGTAATGTTAGTCACTCAAGTGGTTTGCACAGTGGGGATCTTGTTCGGTCTTTTTCTTTATTTACAATAGCTCTCATTATGCAATAATCCCGCTGGTCTTGTTTTGTGCAGGAGTATGTTTGGGCATGCAGCTGGCAGTGTGCGAGTTCGCCCGCAATGTTCTCGGATGGGAAGGTGAGTGATTGCGCAGGTCAGCTGGTGTCAAAGCATTTTATTCCCATGGTTTCTAATTTAATGATGAAGGAGGAATAGACCCGATGGGAAGTTGATTTGAGCTCAAATCAGCTTTGTTCATCTTTTTCAGATGCCAACTCTACAGAATTTGATCCAGAATCCACTCACCCTGTGGTAGGTTATCTTTTCCTTCCCAGCTCATATCCCATCATAACAGCAGAGTCTTCACCAGAATGGGTTTAACATCCTATTTGATGTCGACAGGTGATTGAAATGCCAGAGCACAACCCAGGGCAGCTGGGTGGGACTATGAGGTTGGGGAAGAGGCGGACCCTTTTCAAATCCAGCACCAGTGTACTGAGTATGTATCTTTTTCTTGAATTAATGGTTGTGGTCTGTCTAGCTCGTGTTTCTGATGACTGATATTTCATTGTTCTAGGAAAACTGTACGGAGATGTGGAATATGTTGACGAGAGGCACAGGCACAGATTTGAGGTAAAACAACATTTTAAAAGCTTTTTGTCTGGGAGTGCAACAACAAACACACTCTACAGTAGTCTTATTCTGCTTGAGGCTCCATTTAAATCTTTCCTGTTTTCATCTTTGTGTCCAAAATCTAGTATTGGAAGTATTATAAAATGAACACATAACCGTATTTCTCAAAAAACCTTTCCTGAATCCGTGAACCATTGCTCATTTTAGGTGAACCCTGAGCTGAAGCACCACTTTGAAGAAAAGGGTTTTCAGTTTGTCGGCCAGGATGTGGAAGGAGAGCGAATGGAGGTCATTGAATTGGACGGTGAGTGGAAAGCGTTATTGAAAACAGCCATTCACCTGCTGTTGCTAATGAATGCAACACAGTAAATGGACTACATTTTTGTAGCGCTTTTTCTAGTCTTAGCGACCACTCAGAGCGCTTTTACAACACAAGCCAGCATTCACCCATTCTCACACACAGACAAATACACTGGCAGTGGCTCCCACACAGGAGTGATAAACCTGCATACTCACAAGGGAACAATTTGGGGTGCAGTATCTTGCCCAGGGACACTTTCACATGTAGACTGCCGGGGCCAGGGATTGAACCACCGACCTTCTGATTAGTGGACGACCGCTCTACTGAGCCACAGCCGCCCACATGCTGTATATTACCCTAAAGCTTTCACCTGGCTAACCTTTAGGATGTACTCTTACCATCTCTACTGTTTCTAAGCAAAACAAGCAAGCTACAGCAAATATGATTAAAAAGTTATTTTTATAAAACGGTCACTATATCCTGACAGTAGTGCGTGGTACATAGGACAGGTAATCTGAGAAAAAGCATGTGCCTCTGTGTCCTCCGGTGTCCTCTGGTGCTCCTAATGTCATCTGCAAGATTTCACAGACCGGAGGAAGAAAACAACCAATCAGAGCTGAGCTGGAGTCCGCCGTCTCTGAGCAGCTGTCAATCACTCGCGAACTACGATCAAACGGTCAAACTAGGCAGCGCTGATCAAATATGAATCAATATTCTGTTACTGTAATGCCTATTGCTCACCTCAAATGTTTTCAGAAACATCTTGTAGTGTGCTGTTTAGCTGTAAAATGAGAAAGTTTGTGACCTGGCAGCCATGTTGAGAACAGTTGAGGAAATACCAAGCCCCGCCCCCCAGACAGAGCACAGCCAATAGGAACACTCTCTGAAATGACCTGTGATTGGCCAAAGTCTCCCGTCACGGGCTAGATTTTTTAAAAGCCTGCAAACAGAGCCATGAGGAGTTGCAGGAGTCTAGTTATCTCTCAGAGCACTTGAATGACAATATGCTGAAAGGTTATTATGGATTTTTTGGCTAATGATGCACAAAAACATTCTGCCTACTGCAGGTTTAACTCACTAACTGTACTGTGACGTATCTCACAGTGAAAGGGAATATTTGAGCGGTGTACAGTTACAAGAGGGATTTAAATCAAATTTTGCACCGTCAAACTCCAGAGGACTGTTGGCTCCATACACACCTCTCTCACCTGTTGTTAGATCAGGATGAGGACGAGGGAGAGATGAGAGATTTTCAACCATCTGGTACTGCAGCGCCGGCAGTACATGCAGATGAACGGTGCCCGGAGTCCCCCCGCTCGCCTGCCAGCAAAAGTCCGCAGGTCATTTCGCGTTCATCCGGTGGTCCTATTGCCATTCATCTGCATGTACTGCCTGTGCTGCAGTGACAGAGAGATGGCTGGAAATCAGCGAAGCTTCCCTTGAATGAATTAGACCTCAGCCACATTGTTTTGGAAATGAAAACAATGATTTTGCGTCTCTTCCTGTCTCTCTCCATATTGCTCTGTTAGCTACTTCAATCGACAAACAGTGAATATCCTCATGATCTTTCTGAGGCGGGTTATTGTGAAAGCTAGAATATTTGGCATATAACAAAAAATGTATTTTCATTTCATGGGGACTTTCAGTATGTTAGTCATGTGTTTTATACAAGTCACACGCTGACTGTGGTATACTGTATGTTGCATAATGCTGTGTAGGAGGTTAATCTGTCTGGGTCTTTATTGTTTCAGATCATTGTTACTTCGTAGGAGTGCAGTATCATCCAGAGTTCACCTCGAGACCCATCAAACCTTCTCCTCCATACTTTGGTCTCCTGCTGGCCGCTGCAGGAAAACTCCAGGGCTTCCTGGCCAAGAACTGTCGCCTCTCTCCGCGGTAAGCTCTGACACAGACATGTGTTATTCAAATGTTATTTGGTGGACGTTTATGATAAAAATTACTGTATGATGCTCCAGCAGGTCATAGTTTAGATCTAACTATTCTCTGACATTTGTTTTTTTATACAATTTTGCAATACATTTAACTTTGAAGTATCATTTCAATGCTTTATAGACATGTTTGTTTTCTCTCTCTGCACTGGCTAATTCAATTTACAAGTGGTTCTTTTGGAGTGGCATGAAATCACATTTAAAGTCATGGAATACATTTTTCATATTTAATCTGTTAGCTGACATTAATGCTGATTGGCTAAAATAAAAATACCTTACCTGTGATTGGGACATTACATATATGAGGCAGCAATTGCTACCATAGTGTATCAAGTAAAGACATTACATCTGTGTTTTTATTAAGCCCTTTACACGATACTGTTATATTGTTGGCATTTTTATGCTTCATTGAATTTACTCAAATGTAGTTGACTTGTCAACCCCAATGGAAATTTACAAGCATATTTTTTATTCTGTGTCATAATCTACTCTCTTGCAGTTAGTTTACAATGACACTATATCATCACTGCAACCTGCAATCACAATAAAGCAATCCCTGTCAGACATTACTGCTATAAACCTCACTTTATGTATTCATCTTCCGTTGCAGGGACACGTACAGCGGCAGCAGCTCCCCTGAAGAAGACATCCCTGAGCTCAAGTTCCCATCATTGTCCTGAGACTAAAGCACCATGTAGCTGTTGTGTTTGTGAGTCACTCCTGCAGATGAATGCAAGGCCGGTCTGCTCTTAACTGATGCCGCAAAACCATTTTTTACATTCATATGGGTACAATATGTTGCTACGGTACCTATTTATACTCTAGATATATTAAGTCTTTTCTTCTTATTCTTGATTGTGTAAAGGGGAAGGGACGTCTTGCTGTTGCAATTTTCACATCTTACTCAGTGAAAAAAGGCTTTTTTATATATATATTTATTTTTTGTTGGAAAGACTAACCGAGACGTTTCTGGTGAGTTTTTTAATATAATTTCTGTCGAGTTGAATGAAGTGTTACACGATGCTCCGCGACTAGAACAGCTGATCCCCCCCAGGCGAAACTATGGCAGCGAGGAGGGGGAAGTGGGGTGCGCGCTGCGTAGGGTGACCAGATCCCAACAAACCAAATGTGTTACAAAGAGTATGTTTGTGTGGGACAAGTTACCAAGGCTGAGAGGTAGTCTACAATTTTGATATAATGTCTATCTAGCTTAAATAATAAACATTTCTATTCTGCCCCCTTATCTTGTAACATCTATATGCTTTGCCCGAATGCATCCATAGATCGGCACATCTCCTTTTGAGCCGCACGTTTCTTGTGAGACTCACATGAACTGTGTCGCTTCATGTCGCATTCCCCCCTGTGTGATATTGGAAAATTTCACAAAAAAACTCTTGAGAAACGCCTTCCACCGGCTGATAAGTAGTTTCACAGTCTTTGTTGTAGTTGCTCTTCCTTTTCTTTATGGTAGTTTCCTTCATATTCCGCCTAAATCTGCATAGCTTGTGACTTTGCGGTGACTCGCAATATTCTGACAGCAGTCGCAGCCTCGTGATGACAGCCTACCCTTTTTTCTTCACAGCCATTGGATAATAGCCATATTTATAAAAAAAAAAAAAAAAAAAAAAAAGCGTTTGTCCTGCAGTGGTTTGACTTTTGAAAACTAGAGCCAATGAAAATGTGGGATATTATTATTGACAAGGGATAGAAATGCTGTGCGAAGTTGGACACCTGGTCACCCTAGCGCCATGTGCACAAATACAGACACACTCACACCTGCACGAATATTCAGCAAAGGCAATCGCCGGTTGTTTGGCTGACGATGGCCGGTTGCAAAATTTTAACATATTGCCCAACCCGTATTGAGTGTTAGAAACTTGTGACTAGCTCAGAAGAAGCAGATCAGTTTGCAGCAGTGACCGAGTCAGGGTCTGTGCAATCAGGTTTCTTGTTGGGGGCAGCCGTCCCGCAAATCAATCCTAAGAAACATTATGACTTTGCACAGTTGTTTGCGACTTGTATTGCAAAAATTGTGCCTTTTTATCACGACAGTTAGACGTATCGGTGATTCATTTACTTCTTTGAAAACCTGTTTTATTGTCTGTCTTACAATTTTATTTTATGTATTGATGTGTTTCTCTTTTTAGGTGTAATACCAGCTTACATAACTCATTCAGGGGTACTACACAAAAGTGAGTAAGCTACATGCCACTCTGGTTTCAAATAATCTTGCAATATTATATTGAGTGAACATGCGAAACGGTACGAGTATGAGATTAAACTGGATCACTAAGGTGGTGACTGTGGGGTATATATATATATGATTTTCTTTATTTTGTCGTAATAAGGTGAATTGTTTAGGCGTCAGCCAATATCACAAGGACAATGGGTTTTAATTTCTTCATGAAAGTTGTAATGGATTATGCACTTTGGGGTGTTGGTACTTAAGTTTTTATGCCTTAAACTTGAACTCACCAGTTCTGCTTGCATGACTTTTATGTTTGAGACCTTTTGCCTGCTGACATCAACAAACAGTTTTTAACTCCATTACCTTTTACTGCCATATCTGACCCAGAAGATCCTAAAATGAATTATACTGATGCACAGTCCTCTGACAATCCGGCAAGCTGAAAGTGACCCTTCAGTGAGTCAGCAGTATTAACTGAAAAAGAAAGCTCGGCATATGAAAACTGATGTCTTAAAAACTGAAAGGCAAAACTTGCAACTAGCATCAAGCTTTCCATGTTACATTATCATTTGGAGTCCTGAATAGTTCAATCATTGATGTCTCTGCCTTCATTTCTCTGTTTGTGATCTAAATGTATGGGGGGAAAAAATGCAGTATTTTTATATTTATGAAGTTCAGATGCATGTGTGATGCGATATGTGTGTTTATTCTGAATAAATATATTTTTATTCCTCTTTACAAACTGGCTTTTCATTCTAGTGGACCTGAGAATCAGCAAGTTCTGCTTTTTACCAGCAACTGTGAGACACTTGAGATTTTAAATCAAAACTGTAAAAGGACATGCATTGATACTCGCATGTCTTAAAGGAACAGTATGTAGGACTGACAGCTAGCGTTTGCGGGCCAGTTTCATATGTGACAACGGGGTGTCGAAATGGGCAGTGGACGGGATCACACAGATCCAAAACAAAAACAGACCGGACAGGAATGGAAATTTCAAAGGAGAACATACAGGCTTGTAGCATTGTTGTCAGAGAAGCCAGTATTTCCACTTAGCATGTTTTAATGTTATGTTAATGTTAATATCTGACATATCATGGTCATTTTATTATTTATTACAGTAAATATATTACATATTGCTCCTTTTAAAGAGACTGAAAAAGCTTTGTCTTCACTGATCCCACTATTTTTCAGTGTTGTTTGGTATTTCTACACTTGAAACTGCTGGTGTATTCACTGAATTTATATACAAAACTAAAAGTCTAAAGTGGTCTAGCAGTCCCTAGAGGCTGTTGCACACCCCAATATGAAAAGGTTGCAGCTGATGTTTTGACAAACCTTTTAAAAGAACCAGAACACAATTACTTAGATTTAGTTAACTGAGCTTTTTAAACCTGGTTATAGTCATGTTTAAAAAGCTCAATCAATTTGGGAGTGATATCTTTTGTTTTCTTTTCTTTTTTGTTCTCTAATGTTTATATTTGGACCACAGATTGTGCCTTTAACCCATTTGTGCCCACAACTGAAAATTTGACTTTCCTTTGGAAGTGTTCTCTGGGATTGCCTAAGCACAAATATGAAGAAATTTAGCTGAAAAGAGAGTTTTTCTTATTATACTATATCTAGTATTTGGGCACATGGGACTACTGTTTTTGCAATAGACTTCACTATATTAAAAAAGCCATTTTGCTAATTTTTGAAAGATCCTGACTATTAATCATGTGATTTTTCATGTGATCTAAAAATGTCAAAGTTGCACTGTAAGTCTCTTGCCCAAAGTATATCCAAAGTTCAAGACGTTTGACTAATCCAAATGCTGTGGCAAATGGGTTAATGACACATATGTTCAATACTAAAATAGCCACAATGACTAGATTAAAGTGAGCACACATGTAGTCATTACTAAAAAAAAAAATAGAATCAAATCTAAACAAACCTATTGTAGAAAAAGGAATTGCATATTCTGAGCCGTTCATAGTGTTTCCCCTAGTGAATATAAAGCAGTATTGTTATCAACTTCCCTTTTTTAGGTGGCAGTGTTCACTCAGACAAGACCATAAAGTTGTGTAGGCAAACAGCTGCTCACTGTCTGATTGTTAATGATGACATGTAGTTACATGAGCTGGAAACGACATGGTCTGCCTTGATATGGCAAAAAATCCCAACCACTACTTCCTTATAATTCCCCCCTTTTCCTCCCACATCGGTCCCTCCCATACCACCACAGCCCTCCCCGTGTCCTTGTGCAGCCCCGCCTTTTGTCAAGTATCAACAGGCAAACTTTAGTAGTCCACACCCCTGCACAGCACTCACTCATGCACATACTCACAGTAGCAGCTGAGAACTGCAGCTGTACTGGGATCTACACTCTGAGGGAAGGATTTCTCCTCCATACCTGCTTTTGAAGATGTTTTGCTGAACCACCATGGGAATGAGACTGAGACTTTTTCCGCAGCCATCAACTGCATAGGAGTCTGTGATGACTGTCAACACAGACTGCTCTACTGATTGTGAGATTTAAAAGGAGTGGCTGCTGTTTCTCAACATTTGGAGCGTCAAAGCAACTGGTGGGAAGCTGATGTGGGATTGCTAGTCTCTTACAGGTATCATCTCTTTTTTTAATCTTTCCCCAACCCCCATTGTACCATCTAGACTACTCAATATATTCTTCCTATACCCATTCCTAACTTTTCTTTCAACCTCTTTTATAATTCCTTCTGCATATATCTTATTTCTTTCCCACAACTTCTATACACCTCTGTATCCCCACTCACTGTCATCCCTCTCTTCCACTACCAGGCAGCAACAATGGACCTGACTTTGTGGCAGTACCAGTTCCGGATCATCATGCTGGGAGACTCCACAGTGGGCAAGTCCTCCATGCTGAAGCGTTACACTGAAGACTTGTTCCTGGAGTCCATCAACCAGACGGTGGGAGTAGACTTCTACGTTCACTTCCTGGAGGTGGAGCCGGGGGTCCGAGTCAAGCTGCAGTTCTGGGACACGGCTGGACAGGAGCGGTTCAGGTGAGGATGCACTAGGCCTCGTAGATCTACAAGTCAGTCCTTGGGAAAATTCAAGAAAAAACTCCCCTGCATGCAAATACACTATGCAAATACACTACCACTGGTTCTTCATTCACACCGGAGCTGTTCCACCAGTGTTTGCTTTCAGCTACGTTTGTGTATCCGCCCTGTCAACCTCACAAGATCAGTGTGCAGTGTGTACAGAGATGTAGTAAGTGTAATACTTAAAAAGTTGAACGGGCGTTATTCTTCATGCTCAGCATATTTAATGAAGGAAAAAAAATTTCATTCTGTCTCTAAATTCATTATATCAGTTCTCCAGTTGAATGAACCGCAGCAAATTGCAAACCGTGGCTGTTTGTGTTTACCTCCTCTCTGCATGGCATCTGTAGCCTGCTAATCCCCACCTGAGTCAGCAAAATAACTCAGCCAGATCAGGTTTGGTTTCACGCAGAAGTAATGCAGAAGTACATTCTTACCAACTGGCTGCTGGGAGAGACGTTTACCAAGCCTGACTCATGGGGGAAACTACTGTACATACCTCTTGACGATTTCAAGATAAGAGTGAGGGGAAACACAGTGGCTATCAATTTCTAACAAAGAAACAGACTCTCTGTCAATCAGCTTATCTAAAAAGCGCTCAACTCAAACAGTGCAGAGAATCAGCTGATTATTTGCTTACTAGAACAGGAAATAAGTTGGTAGCAAATTCTGAACTCTGCACAACCCAGTGAGGGCTTTTGTGAGGTGTTCATGTGTTGAAATTCCAACCTCCTCCCGTGTTTCTTTATGTTTTCACCCCGTGTCTCTCTCCTTTCCTCAGGTCAGTGACCCGTTCTTATTACCGCAACTCGGTCGGAGGCCTGCTGGTGTTTGACATGACCAGCCAAGCCTCCTTTGACCACATTAAGGAGTGGCATGCTGAGGTGTGCGAGCGAGTGCAGCCGTACAAGGTTCTGTTCGTCCTGGTGGGACAAAAGAGCGACCGAGACGAAGAGGGCGAGAGGGTGGTGAGTCGGGAGGACGCGGAGAAGCTGGCCGGCGAGCTAGGGGTGCCCTACGTGGAGGCCTCCGCCAAGACGGGTCAGAACGTGAAGGACGCCTTTGAGCTGCTCGCCCGGCGGGTCTACCAGGGTCTGCTGAGTGGAGAGGTAGAGGTGCAGGAGGGCTGGGATGGAGTGAAGTGCTCCATACCACATACTCTGACGTTGAAGAGAGCCAGCCAGGCGCAGGCCTCCAAGGACAAGAAGAAGAAGTGTTGTGCTTAAACTGTGGACTGGTGGTGGTCACCTATAATGCACACATGTTACCGTACATGTTACCGTACAACCAAAATAAGATCCCTCAGGAGGTGGGAATCTGTGGGAGAAAACATTTTGTGACTTTCTGTACAATACTAACTGAAATGGGTTAACTTTAGAAATAAAGGTGTGTAACTGATATTTTTTAGCCTACAATGGCGGCGAGGCAATATCGGTTAGCTGTTTGGACTACCACCACTTTGGACCGGACTGAAATACCGAAAAACTATTGGATGGATTGCTATGACATTTTGCACAGACATTCATTGTCTCCCCAAGGATCATTTCCTACTGACTTTGGTTAATCCCCTGACTTTTCATCTGGCACAACCAGCAACCAGTGAAATTTGTTCCGGGTTTTCCCTTTACTTTATCTATCACAATCAACAGGTCAACATTTCAATTTGCCCAATAGCTTGGTTTATGAAATGTAATGACATTTCCATCTATCTTTAGCTGTACTTTGTTTAGTGCTAATTGACAAATGTCGGCATACTAACAGGCTAAACGAAGATAGTGAACATGGTACATATATCACCTGCTAAACATCAGCATGTTGGCATTTAGCTCAAAGTGTGCCTTAAGCTGCTGAAAACGCTTACTCTTGTTTAATTGCTAAATCTGTAGCTTCTTCTATTTATAGGGCTTTTAAAAAAGTGACGGAGAGGTCCATGCTCTCTTGTGTGAGATGCTAGACCCACAGCGGATCAGACTAACATGAACTGATGAGGTCATTGCTTATCTCAGTTCAAAAGGGCAAGGGTCGTAATGATGACATATTGAGCCAAAGCCATTGGTGCAAGATGAGACTGAGTGGCCATTGTATTCAATCTGCAATGATTACATCTTCTCTCCTATTGATTTTTTTGGACCTACAGTACAGAGGAATTTTTTTTTTTAAATTTCTTTCTTTTTGCTTGTGAAATACTTGGTATTTTTTATCTTCCGCAGAGACAAAAATTGATCTTCAGCTCATGTCCATACTAAGGTTTTAACCTGTAGTGAGGGGTTGCAAATAGGCATTGGTTTATTTTGATATTTATTTTGGAGGGAAAACGTTGTGAACAACTGTACAAGGACCTTCTGCCTTTTCCTCAGAACCCATTCCTGCACATAAATCTGTGATCTAGTCTATGTTGCTCGTTCTGTCGATGATTGGCAGCAGTTAAGGTGTTATTCGGTGCCCTGGTTGAGATTAAAAACGTTCCCCCCTCACCCGTGACTCTGTGAATTAATGCTTTGTTTGGGCTTGAGTAGTTGTCTGGGAAAGGCTTTGTTGCATCACTAATAATTGCACAGCATGCTGAAAGTGAGCGATTGTTTTCAGGTGCTGTTGTTGAAATTAATTAAATCAAACAACTCTAGGGTGCCTTTGGATATTGTTCTTTTGAAATGTTGTGAGAGGTTTCCATAGCAATTACTGTCCATCTGGCTGATGAACGGCCTCCTGTGTTTCTGCAGCCAATTTATTTTGCTACTAAGAGACACCCAGATTAAAGACGATCACTGACACAGTGTTGTGTCTGTATACTGTTTGTGTCCTTAGTTCTCTGTAAATATACAGCAAGTGAAGTGATTTTACATTAGTTACAAGCTAAAAGCCTATCCCCTAAACACAAATATAACACTCTTATCTATGTAGAACACTTGATTGATGATTTAACGCTCAGGCAATAGATGCCATACTCCAAAATGTCTCCCCTTTTTTGATAACAGATCAGTCATTTATTTATTTTTCAATCTGACATTGTGAAAGTCAACATCTGAGCACCAGTTCTATCATTATTTTGATGCAATTTGCTGAAATAAAGTAAAAATAAAATGTACATGGATGGCTGAAATAAAAGTTAATGTAATAAAACCTACAATCAGTAACAATACACAACAGCACATACATGTCTAACAACAGAGGCAAAGAATTTACTGTTTGTAGCCACCATTCGCAGTAGGAATATGGTACTATAGACCCTCTATTTATTAAGAAAAACCTAACAGCATTGTATGAGTAGAGTGGGTAAACAGGGGACTATAATCTCTTACATACTCAACGGTTATGATTATCTATTATTGGCAAGATCACACCAAACATCATTTTTAAACATTCACATCCAAATGCTCTAGAGTATCAAAAGGCCAACCGGATACAGCAGTGGTCATCATCCAAAAAAAGTATTCCAGTAAATGTTTATTGACAAAAATGCAATGAATAGCGCTCTGCCAGGCTTAGCTTAATGGCAACAAAACAAATCAGAGACAAGAATTACATTATTGTGTGATGGTGCTGGCAAAACACTCAAAAGTTAGGGAGACATAACAATGAAACACTATCTAATGTCTAATGAAAATAAAAACACCCAAACCATCTCTTTCTTCCTCAAAAGTCCAAAAAAAAAAATCCTGACTGAAAAGGAAAAAAAAAACTAACAAAAAGAAAGAAGACAATACACAGAGTGGGTACAACGTATCGGTGTACAGGCTTGCTACTTTTTGGTTGTCTTGCGGATCAGCGCCATTCTCTGAAATGAAACCAAATGAAAGACAGTTAAGCCCACTGTGCGTGTTCAGTAGAATATAATAGAAAAAAAAATCAATAATATTCTAATACGCCCAACGTAAACAAAGCCTCCTGTTTCTCACCTGTTTGTGAGCCTCTGTGGTGCACGCCTTCTTGAACGGCCGGATCTCATCTGAGCCGTAACCAGGAATCCACATGTTCCACTGGCGCTCTGAGAAAAAGCAATGCACAATGTTAGCAGGACACAGGCTGTACAGACTACTCAGGACTTCCAGTTCCAACACTTAATAATTACAGTGTAACAAGGACATTTGCTATCAGGGCCATCATTTTCCTTGCACATAACTCAGTCTAACAGCTTAGTGTCACACTCCTAAGATCTAATTTCAAACTAGAAGGGCACTCTGAGAGTGCAGGCCTCCACCAAGGCCGAATGCCCTATCTCGCAATGTTACAAAAGGGGGAAATTATGTGTGCATCTGCCCCGTGATTCAGATCTGCTCCAAAATGTAATTCCTCACGCTGCACCCTTCGACCAAGTTTCATGAAAATCAGGCCGGTAGTTTTTCCATAGTCCTGCTAACAAACAAACCGAAAACACAATCTCCTCGGCGGAGGTAAAAAGTTGTTAATAATGTTGTTAAATTTCTGCAACTGCCTTGTTTATCCTTACACTGTGACATTCTGTGTGTACTTTAAAACTGAACATTGCAAAGCAGAGATGGCAATTTACCTGCCAGTGATTTGGTTGCCATGTTACCCTAAAACTGTCTATTTCTCAGGAAGCTCTTCCGACTGTGAATGTTTGCAGTCACTCAGGAGATGAGCACAAATTACTTTCACTAAAGGAACACACTGTTTGTGGCATAAAGATCCTTGTCTTTGTATTTTCTCTACAGCCCGTGGATCCACGAAAGGCTTCCCTTTAAGATGACAACTGTTGGAGTTTTTTTTTTAAATTCAAAAAGAATGAGTCTGCACCCTTCAATTATCACGAATGTAATTAACTGTCATATTTGAACAGAAATATCATGAAACTTTGGGTTAAGAAATGAATGATTCACATCAAATTGACATGGTATATGGGGCATCATTTTGATACAAGTCCTGAGACAATAATTTTTGAAAGTAATTATCCACCAGTAATTACAGGCTGACCATCATATCATAGATACTTGAGATTTTTTTCTGTCTTACACTAAACCCACCCTTGTAAAAATATTAGGTGTTATAACCTTGCAAAAAAGCCAACAGCAACTTACCAAGATGTAATTGAACGTCCTTCACCTCCAAGGTGTTGGACTTGCGATGGCGAGCCAGTTGACAGGCCGCTGTCACTACACTCTCTATAAAGTCATCTGCAATTTGCAGCAGCATCTGAGAAGAGACGGGCATATTGAAAACCATCAATCGTGCTCATAAAAAGAGAGCAGCGTTCCACAACGATTGTACAAGTCCCTCATTATTTCAGCTGCTCACACTATTTTTCATGCAGCCAGGCTTTCAATAGAATAACATTTCCAAATGATGGATGTGGCAGTAGGTTAGGAGAACTGTAGCGCAACAAGAGCCGGTAAAATGAAAATGCCACTGCTGCTTATGTTTACAATAAAAAATCTGAGTGCGGAGTTAATTTGAAACTGCAATTAAAACCAGTGACGGACCTCCTCGACATCCTCGTCCAGCTGCTCATTCGGATCGATCTCTCTCACCAGGTCCTGCAGCTTCTTCTTACTGAGCACCTGGAAAACAGATGTATCCATTCACAAAACAGTACAGGTGTGTTCCCTTTTATAGAAGTCTAATGATGGCTCTAATTGCAAAAATGACAACAGGACACCCATTAGGCTTCTGACATTTAAAATCAAGAACCACACAATGGGTTATGGGGCTAAAACGTGAGTTTGACACTGATATTTATAAACGACATGATGACATATTGAGTCATACATGTGAAAACAAAACATGCAAAATATAATACAGTTCCAAAAATCAACATCGTATAATCTGTCACTGTAATTGTTTGAGGGGGGGACATGTAAATGGCAAATTTCACAGTGGGACTACCCTACACTTTGGATAGCTCTGATGTTGTGGAGAATTAGTTCTTATTTCCAAAGATTTAATGGTGAATGTCATAAACTGTCTGGTAGAAAACTGCACAACCAGGGTTATAATCAAAATTATGCAAAATATCAACATGCAAATTAAGTATACTGAACTCTACTAGAGTAGTAATTCCTTTTTTAACTGCACAACTATTACTTCCAATCTACATGAGAAGATGTGTGTATGTGTGCAGTCAGTGGGACTCTATATACAGAAGCTGGTGCAGCAATGTCTTTGGTTTTGGTGAATTAAAAACAATTGACTGACCTGAGATCCCTCCGGACTACTTCTGCCAGCAGGGCCAGGGGTTCCAACCTTTACTGCTGTTGCTGTGCTGTTAGCCATGCTGGTGGCCACAGTGAAAAGTGGAGGGACTCTGTGGAGTTTCACTGGAGGCAAAACTGTTGTGTGGTATGTGTCAGAGTCCTGAGTGACAGTCCAAGATAGATGTGATAGATTATCGTTTACAGGGACCACCTCCGTAAATCTGGGGGAAAACAGTCAGGTAAGTAAACAACGTTAGCGTCACAGAAGCAATAGGTTGATATAAACATGCTTCATAACCTGGACGAAAAAGCAGTTTATTAGTATTAGCCTTTAATTGTTGTGTGTAATGTTTCATCTGTTTACTAATTTTATTTTCTTGTGGTGTATTATTATATTTAATTTTCTGTTTTTCCTCCCTGTTTTATTTAATTTTAATTTAATTTAATCTTTCCCCCATGTTTGCTGTCCGACAAAAATTGGGGAAAGGGCTTTTGCATATTTTGCACCCTCAGCCTGGAATTTAGTCCAAAATGACCTAAAAATTAAGGAGCTGGTATCATTAAACATTTTTAAATCTAAAATGAAGGCTTTAGAAGCAGACTCTGGCATGCCAATGTTTTTAGCCCTCTTATTGTACAGCTGACTCCCAGAAAAGTTCCCTTTTGTCCCCCATTTGTCTTTAGATAGTTCTCTTTTAATGCAAATTTGAGTGCTTTTGTGAATTGTATTTTATCTCTATTTGTGTCTGCAACTTTGTGTTCTTTCAATGGGACTAACCTGGTTAAATAAAGGTTAAATAAATAAATAAATAAAAAAATGTAAAGCACTTTGTAGCTTTGAACGGTGCAGTATAGTGATTGTTAGTAGAAGTAAAACAAGTTAGCATCACAGAAGCAATAGGTTGATATAAATATGCTTCATAACCTGGACGAAAAGGCAGTTTATTAGTATTAGCCTTAATTGTTGTGTGTAATGTTTCATCTGCTCGATTTGTTTACTCATTTTATTTTGTTGTGGTGTATATTATTATTTTATTTAATTGCAGTACTGATTGTTTAACATTTCCCCTCATGCAAAGCACTTTGTAGCTCTGAACGGTGCAGTATAGTAGTTGTTGCCTCTCATTAGCTACCAGACACATGCAGCAACTTAGCCGTCAACACACCGCTTTAGGATCTCCTCACAATATTAAACGAGTTAGCAAAATAACACCACACTCCTAAAATACTAAGACAACACGGGTAACTACTGAGCGCCTCTGCAGCTTTAACAAATAAAGCAGAAGCAGTGAAACACCGACTCTAACATCACGCTAGTGCTAAAAACAATAGCAGCTAACAAGCTCTGAGTTTAGCCGGACAGGCTAACAGTAGCAGCTAATCTAGCTTTATGCCTGGTACATCCTACAATCACGCGTTAAATAGACAACTTACCCAATAAAACAAACACTATCTGTCCATGTTTCGGCGTCGTTGCGACGACAATGAGTGAGTTTGATACAGAAATATAACCCTGAAGCTCTCTTCTGCTCAGCTGGAAACAAATGAGCGAGCTTTCACTACTTCCGCTTTGGTTATGTCTATTTCCGGTGGCAACATAGTCGCCTCTCTGCTGCCACCTGATGGACAGTTTGAGGAACTACATGAAGGATTCAACATGACATGGAAATAAATAAATAAATAAATAAATAAATAAATAAATAAATAAAATGCATTTTTTTTTCTGGTAATTAATCAGTACACCAATAGGCATGTATACATTATTTTTGTTTGTAGCTTATTTTGTATATTGGTAGAAATTAAAAAAAAATTCTTATGTTATTCTAACGTTTTTATCTATTCAATTCAATTTATTTTTGTATAGCGTCAAATCACAACAGAAGTTATCTCAAGACGCTTTATATATAGAGCAGGTCTTAGACCGTACACCATAGTTTAGAGACCCAACATGATCTACCAAGCCCAAAGCAAATTCCTAGTGTATACCTCTAACACCTGGCAATAAACATGATTCTGATTCTGATTCTGAAATAGATTTTTTTTTTTTTTTATTGTTTTTAATTTTATTTTTTTACTTGTGTATATTCTTTTTACTTATTTATCTATTTTTTTTTGTATATGATATGTTTTTCCTGTATCTATATTGGCTTATTTTATATTAGTATTAGGTTTGTTAAGTTTGTTTGTACCGAGAATGTTATTATTGGGGACGTTTGTGAATGTTTGTTCTGTTGTTTCAAAATGAACAAAAAAACAATAAATATAATATTGAAAAAAAAGTTACAAAAAGTATACCAATAGGTAAACAAGCTCTATGATGGCAAGTGTAGTTCATCCAAAACACCAGCATGATAAAAAAAACAATTCACAACTTGATAAAGTACATAAAAACAGTAATACAAAAGCCATACTTTTAAATATCTAAATATCAAACATGTTATTTATAAACAGTATGTCATATTCATCATCACATGTGTCAGAAAATCCAGTCGTTCCATATTATTTGGAATTATTTGGAACCCCCCCTGTCTATTCATGTTGTGATCAATAACCTGCATGTGTAATCTCTGTCCACATGCAGCCACCCTGCTCATTAAAGGGCCAACACAGCCGGTCCTCGAGGGAGACAGCATCACACTGGAGTGTCTGTACTCAGACTCTGAACACAACATCAGCAAGTTCCATTTCGAGGTCTTCTCCCAGGTGAGCCATGGGAACAAAATAGGAGGAAATAGAGGAAAAGGTCAGGCCCCCTCTCACCATTATTCATGTTTGCTTACAACACTGCAGTGTTGGTAAGAAAGGCCAAAGTGCTCGAGTGGTTTGTTATTGTTTGAATTATTAATTGATTTAATACTTCTTGTAGTGAAAAAATGTTGTTTTACATATACAGGCTGATACTCAACATCATGACATGACGTACTTTAATGTTAAGTAGGCAATACAATACCTCCAAACCATCTATTTTTTTTTTTTTAAATGAATGTGGTTTATTATTCCAAATAAAGTCATAGAAAGAAGTTAATATCCTTAGCAGTGCTGGAAATTTACATAAGGAGATAATATAGTACAGACAAAGTGGGAGAGAGACCCTCTGCCTTAGAAAAATACTCTCCAGAGAATAGAAAGGTTTGCACTTGCAGCCAATGGCAAGGCAAGACAGCTTTATTTGTATAGCACTTTTCAAAGTGCTTTACATAAACATTCAAGAACATTGCGACAAAGTGCAAAAGAACATTAAGACATAATTAAAACAGTTAAAAAAACATTAAAGATTAGAAAATAAAAACAAGCTCAAAATAAAAGCTAGGATAGAAGCTAAAACAGAGTAATAACACACAAGAGTAAAAGTTATAGTGCAGTATAAGATCATTATTTGGTTTGATAAAAGGCAGCAGCAAACAGGAAAGTTTTAAGCTTTGATTTAAAAGAACTCAGAGTTGGAGCCAGTCCTGCAGGTTTCTGGGAGCTTGTTCCAAATATTTGGTTCATAAAAACCGAACGCTGCTTCTGCATGTTTAGTTCTGACTCTGGGGACACTAAGCAGACCTGATCCAGATGACCTGAGAGATCTGGAAGGTTCATAACATAGCAGAAGATCAGAAATGTATTTTGGCCCTAAACCATTTAGTGCTTTGTAAACCAGCAGGAGTATTTTGAAATCAATTCTCTGAGAGAAAGGGAGCCAGTGTAGAGACCTCAGAACTGGACTGTTGTCCTGTTAACAATTGTTAGATATAGTTTAAGTATTTATATACATAAATTGAGAGCGAGAGAGAGAGAGCGAAAGAGAGAGATCTCTCTATCTATCTCACTGAAAGTGAAAAACTAATATTTTAGAGGGTCTGTGTCACTCAGTGAGTCTAAAGATGAGACTCAGTAAGCGTCCAGTAAACACACTGTAAGACGCTGTCTGACAGACTGAATCTCTTTCTCTTCAGCTCTGGTTAACAGTTAATCAATCAAAGGTCAAAGCCAGTGAAGCGTTAAATGTTTGCTTGTTCAGCGTTACATATCACAAGGGGAAATTGCAAAGCTCTGCGGTTAACATGTCGAGACTCCTTTGAAATCCTGTTGAACTTTGAAGGGAAAAACACTGACCTCAACAACAAGCTGAGACTGAAAAACACCTGATAGGCACGACTCTTCTCAGAGACTAATGACGCACTGAAAGTGAGCAGCACTTCCTGTATTTACACTTCACATTTAAACTAGATTTCAGGCGTAAATTGTCCTCAGAAAGAGCGAGTCATAACACCACCAGAGACTTAATAGCCTATTGAGCAATTTATTTTCGACAATATCATAATTTAGATGGTTATTTTCTTTGTGTGTTCAGACTTTCTGTGAGCCTACTTCCTCAAACTGCAGAAGCCACACCTCCACCTCCTTATAAATAAATGCAGAGCAAACTTTCACTTCAGATAAGAAACTGCACAGGAGTGCACAGCATTTTTCTAATACTGAAAAGTTTGTGTTCACAGTCATGAAAGTACTTCTGGTTGCTGCGCTGGTCGCCCTGATTCATGGCAGTTATGGTAAATATGTTTTATTTTCTCATCCTGTCTCCTCAAACCAGTGAATTGTGTTGCTGCTCTGTAATGAGCTATTGGTTTGATCTTCTGGTGTGTTTCTGGTCTTTTTCCTCACAAATATATTCATACAGTTGCTATGATGTGTGTGTGAGTGTGTGTGTTTGTGCCTGTTAGTCTGCTCGCCTGTCTGTTTCTTAGTGCGTAGGTCCTCTGGAGAAAAGGGCTTTATTTTCTCTTCTGTCACACTGATGGGTTTCCCCTGGTGGTTACAAGACTCAAACAGGAAATGTTGGGGGAATTATCAAGGGACTGATGAAAAGAACAATTAAATATTATTTTTTCTTATACACACTGTGTACAGAGTCTTGTCTCTATAAAACTCACAGCTTATGTGAAAACATAATGTTTGTGTTGTGTAACATTTCTTTTGCGTGAAGTGAAAGACAAACAACCTCTGTTGTTGTGCAAGTAAAGTGGAAGAACCTGTTTCTGGTCATGCGGCCGCGGTGACATTGAGCGTATTGGCAGTTTTCCCACAGGAGCCTGGAACAAATGTCAGGAAGGGAGCGGTTGTTTTCAAAGTGTTGCCCAGAACAGCAGCTCGATCCCCAGTGAGCCGACCCCCCTCCCACCCTCCCCTGTCTATTCATGTTGTGATCAATAACCTGTATGTGTAATCTCTGTCCACATGCAGCCACCCTGCTCATTAAAGGGCCAACCGAGCCGGTCCTGGAGGGAGACAGCATCACACTGGAGTGTCTGTACTCGGACTCTGAACACAACATCAGCCAGGTCCATTTCGAGGTCTTCTCCCAGGTGAGCCATGGGAACAAAATGGGAGGAAATAGAGGAAAAGGTCAGGCCATGTTTGCTTACAACACTGCAGTGTTGGTAAGAAAGGCCAAAGTGCTCAGGTGGTTTGTTATTGTTTGAATTATTAATTGATTTAATACTTCTTGTAGTGAAAAAATGTTGTTTTACATACAGGCTGATACTCAACATCGTCACTCACGTCATAACATTTACAGTCTGAACTAATTTGCACTGGCCGTCCCTACATGGGCGGTCAAATGCTCTATGTAAATATCACATCATCGAACAGCTGGCTGTCTGTGTAGCTCTGGCTTTTGGCGAGGAAAAACTGGCATGGCCATTTTCAAAAGGGGTCCTTTGACCTCTGACCTCCAGATATGTGAATAAAAATGGGTTCTATGGGTACCCACGAGTCTCCCCTTTACAGACATGCCCACTTTGTGATAATCACATTCAGTTTTGGGGCAAGTCAAAGTCAAGTCAGCACACTGACACACTGACAGTTGTTGTTGCCTGTTGGACTTCAGTTTGCCATGTTATGATTTGAGCATATTTTTTATGCTCAATGCAGTACCTGTGAGGGTTTCTGGACAATGTTTGTCATTGTTTTGTGTTGTTAATTGTTTTCCAATAATAGATATATAAATAAATTTGCATAAAGCAGCATATTTACCCACTCCCACATTGATAAGAGTATTAACTACTTGAAAAAAAACTTGAAGTACATTTTGAACAGATAAAAAATGTGTGATTAATCATGGACAATCATGCCGTTATGAAACATTTTAATCCCATGACTAAAATCTTTACCATCCCTTTCTTTAAGCTTAATAAAAGTCTTTCTTTGAATCTTTCTTTGCCTTCACCAGTACATGCGGAGATGGCGTACAGTTTGGGAGGGATCTATCTGCTTCTATTCGCTGGAAATCAAACAGACTGTAGAGAGTCTAGTCCTCTCTATCCCCCATGCTGGAAGGTACTATCAGGGGCCCTACCGCTGTGTGTCCGACGCCGAAAATGTGACTGAGCCAGACAGCTCCTCCCGGACGCTGGATTTCAAAGTGCATTGTGAGTGCCTGGGTTGCTATGGGTAGGAGGAACAATGACTCAGCGACACTGTATTTCCCTTTTGATAAATAAAGCAACCTTAGATTTTTCATATAGTCTGTGTCCTGCAGAGGTCAAAGAGATTTCTGCAAGAATCTGACAATAGGCAAAAATGTGAATTGCAAATAAGATACCCAGCTTCTGAGTTTCACTTTCCAATAAGGAAATGTGGGGCAGCATAACTGAGCGTACTGACAAAGAAGGAAGCATAAAAAGTACCTGACTGTACAAACAGTCTAGGTGAGAAGACGGAACAGAGAAAGACTCTCGCAATTTCCGTCATATTTCCAACCAGCAGGAGGTAAAGCACATTATTCAGACACTGTGGACACAGCTTTCTTCACAGTGAGGGATAGAAAAACACATTAATAGTTAATAAGACAAGACACATATGCAATGCAGCTGCAGAAAGTACAGATCCAGTGCAAACACGGTTGACTATAGTCATTTCATTTCAAAGAGGTGTTCTCCCGGTGGAGCTCAAGTTTGAAGCTATCAGTGCAGGATATAGTTGCATGAAACGGCATCCATTGCGTAGTCAGTCAGATTATCAGTGTCCTCTATCTTCTCAGTGGCCATCAAATCGACCGTAATGCTGTTTGATAGGCTCCTCGGCCTCATGGGGGGAATCAATACGAGGCAAAGATTAGAATGGACTAAAGGACTGGAGAGAGGAGCCAGGAGCTGGATGGACGTGGGCCATCTATTGAGATGGAAGATGAGCCATTATTCACAACACTGCCTCTCTAAAGACTCCGATAAGATGAAGCCTATTATCATTATTATTGATTGCTTGGTACAGTCTGTGCCTTTGGGAGGCATTCATACTTGAGCCTGTATACTTAGAAGATCGGAGTGCTTAGCAGCTGCCGCCACTGTAAACATGCGTCCAGTCACGTCCCGAGCTCTTGAAGAGGACGCTTCAGAGTAAATGTCTTGCTTCATTAATGCTTGATCATTCTTCCTCTTTCCCGCTGGGTTTCAGATATGGGGGATCTGTCGCTGTACAGGGAAGGCTACACCAGCTACCTGGACGTCTCGCAGGAGCTGAAGGTGCGACTCGGCGAAGACGTGGTGGTGAAGTGCTCTGCCAGCTCATCAGAGAAGCCGAGCTACTTCTGGAATAAAGACGTGAGAAAGCCTCTGCACAGTGCCAGCGTCCTCATTATGCTGTTGGAAACTTGTCATTCTCTCTCTGGCTCCCTGCGCTTTCATGTGACCTCTTTATTTCTCTCCCGTCTTGTTCCAGTCTTTCTAGGTCCCTTTTTCTTTTAATTTTCTCTCCTCCTCTAACACTCTTCCTCTCCCCGAGTTCCTCAAACCACTTGTTCCCCCGCCTCGGCCGCCGTCTCTCCATCCCCTCCTCTGAAGAAGAAGTGCTCTGTATTTAAGTGACCGGTTGGCTTAGGCCCACCGCTCGCTGGGGATTGCAGCTTGCCCACTTACAGAGGATTAATAGTTTAATGAGGTCTAGACAAGAGCCAGTCAACCTGAAAACAATTATGTGGATAGATTTCTAATGATTTTTTTCGTGTGCGTGTTTGGTTAACCAGTATTGAATTATTCAACTTGGCTCTTCGCTGGGCTAAGAAACCCTCGTCGAGGGAAATTAAGTCATCCCTGTGTAAAACGCCACAGTGACAATAGGCATGTAGAACAAGAAGTTGATGAGATACACGGTGCCCTTGTGGTGAGAAAGTTACATTACACTTTAAAGGTGTCATCAAAAGCATATAAGCACCATAGATTAGGGTCAATAGGGGCATACAACACCCAATAGTAAGTTTTATCATCTATTGACATGGTAGCTCATCGAAAGAAGGTATAAAAGAACAAAACAGCGACCTCTAGTGATCGCAGTAATTATGACATGCGCATAAGCGGAAGGCAGGCACCATAGTATAGACAGCAGGAAACAACATATGTGGTGGGTATGATGGATGGGACACAACCAGTGGGCAACCTCCGGGGTCTGAGAAGTGAAGCCAATGCTGAAGTGCCTTAAACTTGCATTCTTTCTAATAGCCAGCAGGGGGCCACTCCTCTGGTTGCAAAAAGAAGTTTGATTGTATAGTTGTACTAACTTTGTAAACATGAGTTTATGGTCTCAATCGCTAGTTTCAAGTCTTCTTCGTTTTTTGCCTAAACCTAAAAAAGTGGAAGTTTTGTTGCCTAAATCTAAAGAAGCTTTTTTGTTTGTGTTCAAAACGTAACGTTTCATTCAGTTTTACGTGTTAGAAGGTGTTGCTTTTAAGTTTCGCTCTCACTTTTACAACGTAGTAGGTGTAGCAGGCCCCTACTGACCCACATCTATGGTGCTTATAGCAACCGATGACGCCTATTTAATGGCCTGATAACAGTCCACTACCGCCACCAGCAAGTCACAGGTGTAATGAAGCTCCGCAACCATGGAGATATCTTGGGAACAGGCAGACGTAATTGCCAAGTTCCCCCTTTTGTTATTCTTTTTGATAAGTCGGCTCGGGGTTAATGTGCTTGTTAAAAGGTCACTGCTAATCCGGGTTTTAAATGGGCTTACAAGACCAAATCCAATTCATTGGACATTTTATACTGCTAATACTATTTGTCCTCCACATGATCATATGTAATGCTTTTTTTGTCATTATTTGTTGAATATACAGCACTTTGATGAATAATAATATCTATTGTCAGCATGACTGACAGAGTTGGAATCACTTACCAACACTCATGATTAACCTGTCAATCTATTAGTGCTCCATTTAGTCACTTTGGAATTGTTCAAGATGAGATAGAGTGTTTGGTGGGTGTGTTTTCCTCTATATGTGTGTGACAGCTTACTGTACGTATGACAGGAGTGGATATATGGGGCAGAAAGTGGCATCAGAATGGCCCACTTTGACAGACAGCCGCCGTGGGCTCATTGGCCCCCGGTAATAATGACAGCAGGACAGAGGCAGGAACGGGCCACTGCTTTGGGAGCCAGTGGATTTGCATACAAAATGCTGCTTTGGCCAGACCTGGCCTTTATGGGAAATCCTCTTAATTCAGATCCATTCAAATTGAAATGGACTTTCTTGGCAGGAGCTGCAGCTCCCAGGAGCCAAATCATTTGCATGGTGTAATGTCTTTTTTTTTTTTTTTTACCTCCTCCTCCTCCATGTTCGTTTGTTTTCCAATCCTAGTGTTTGGCCTATTATTTGTTTCCTCCCATGTCGGGCTCTATCTCATAATAGTGCTGTTATTTTTGTGTCAACAATTCATCCCGCTCCCTCGCCATCTCATTATGTGTTGTGTTAACAGTCTGTTGTCGCAGCTTCATTCTTTGCGGATGATGGTGTTATTTGGGTTATTGACTTGTGTCGATGTGTGTTCGTTCATTTACTGAGATTACTGTTCAGGTAAATACACTTAATTTAGGACTTTGGGAACTGTTCTCTGAGGGGCCGTGCACCAGTTGTCTCTCTGTCTGTCCCACTTCCGTTGCCAATTTCTCCCTTTCTTGTCCTATTTTGTTCTCTGTTTGTCCATCTTTCACTTATACACACATCAGCCACTTTTCCTTCTCTTTCTCTGTTTTACGCTCCTCATGTCTGACCGTTTCTGTTTCTCTCTCTTTTGCCAACTAGCATCGTCTATTCTCCATCTTTCTTGTGCTCTCAGCTCAGCACAATTTTAATTTGTTGGAGTTTGTTGATTCTCTTAGGGCTGCAAACAATCCAGCCAATATTTTCTTTTCGACTTTCTGCCCCGCTTTCTGTTTGTTCCCTTCTCCTGTACGCTCTCTTTTAAGTCTCCATCTTTCTCTCACAGGGTGACGACTGGATCCTGCCTCTCTCCACGCTGACGCTGAAGAAGGTGACTGCGATGGATGGAGGCCAGTACACTTGCATGGCCCAGCATCCCTCTGTGGAGTCACTCAGCAAGAAACACACCATCAGCATCACGGTGCTGCCTGGTAAGAAAAGACTATAGATTTAACTGGACAAGACCCATTGTCCTTTACACTGTATAGAGCAGTCGTTTCCCAACTTCCTCTTTCTAAGAACTGGTTTGGGATTTCTTTGTAACTGTAGGGAAATTCTGCTCTCCACTCCCTCTAAGCATAAACATTGAAACGTTGTGTTTTACTTCCTTTTCAATCAACTGCTTAAATGTTACTAGACAGGTCACCTGTTTGTGTGCAATTACGTCATCAGGAGCATAAGCAGAAGTTGTCATTTGTGAAAGTGTGAAACCTTTAAAGCCCTGCTTTTCTAAAGAAGCAGTAAAGAGGTCATGGTTTAATTTATCTGCACACAAGAATGATAATAATAAGTAGGAAAAAGACTGCCATGCAAGAGAGATGAAGACATTTATGAAAACACCTCACATAAAGAAAGGTGACAAAGAAGTACAAAATTAAATTACCTTTAAAATGTCAAATGAAAGTAGGTGAGATGATACCAGAGGACATTAATACATTTAAAATGATATAAATAAATGGCCATGACAGAACTGCACCGACTTTAAAGGATAAGAGTATAATTATTAGATATAGAGTAAAAGAAGCAATGGTTTTATCTGACCTTTGATTTTTTTTTTTTCTTTTGACAGAAATGTCAAGTCAAACATAAACGCACTCTAGAGCAGAGGTTCTCAACCTTTTCTAACTTAAAGGGGACATGTCATGAAAAACTCACTTTTTCAGTGCTTGTGCACATATATTTGGGTATCTGGAGTGTCTACCAACCCACAAACTGTGAAATAAGACAACCCAATCAGTTTTTTTGTGGGCTGCCTAGATCAGAAAACATGTGATTCAACAAGCCATTCAGATTTGGCTTCCCTTCCTATGTCACATGCAGGCTCATTAGAATATATTGCCCACACGTTGACAACTACCTTTGTAAAGGTGCACCATATTTTTCTCGCAAGCCAATTAGAGCAGACTGAGCTTTTTTGGGAGGGGGGCTTAAAGGGACAGGTCCTAAAACGTAGTGTTTCAGACAGAGGGTGAATACAGGTATATTCAGACAGACGGTATGAGAAGAATAATATGTTTTTTGAACATTAAAGGGGAACAACGCCCATTTTCAAAATCCATGCATGTTCGTCCTATGGTCTGTGACAGTCCAGAAAATTATTAGTATTATAATAATATATTAGTAAACTTGAACAACTCTCCCAAATCCCAAAATTGCAAACGACTGCTAAAACTGAAACTTGTGATGTCATAGGGTATCAAGTCTGGAGCTGCTCTATAGACAATGAATTGGGAGAGGTGTTATAGACAACACTGAGAGCACCCAGGGGAACGTTCTGTCTATATGGGAACATTTTCTGTTTCACAACTGAGAAGAGACTCCAACATCACTTCAAGGGAATGCTGGCTAGCTAACAATGGCAAAACATGCATTTTAATTTGACATTTGCTCATTAACTTCTCTCCTACATGGGCTGAAGAAAAATAATTTCAAAAGGCATAATTTCCATAAGGGCCTGCTTCATACATTAATTATTTCGTATGACTTGAAGTTTATTGAATTTTAAATTTCAAACAACACAAAACGACATCATAGAAAACCCAACAACACGATCCCTAAATGCCAGACAGAAGAAAGAAAAAATAATAATAAAATAAAAATTAAATAAATAAAACAATATAGGTGATGATTGACTTATAGTAAAAGATAAATAAAAGCAAACAGACAATAACTAAATAACCAAAAAATTAAGGTATATTAAAGTTACAGCATTGACATGTTCAGTAAATTTGTCAGATGACAACCATACCACGGTTAGTTATCCACTCAAAGTCCTTAAATAATGAATGTTTAATTAGTGTCCATGTAATGTTTTTATATTTATGTGAATTCTTGAGCAAATACGTAGCTTTGTACCAAAACATTTAATTGTAACCATTTGGCAGTACCTTCGCCACCCACTAGAGGTTGCTGTGAGGCCCACCACAGCTGCTCTAGAGCGCTCAGCGAAGAGTTTAGAGTTTAGTTATAAATATTTGTGAACCACGAGAAACTGAAATTTGCGAGCAGCAGATTGGTTGCTGTGCTTTTGTTATTTTATTTTAACTTTTTTGTTATACGTTCCAAATGATGTCGTATAGTCATCTGAGATTTAGATACACCCTTAGGACTTTCACGAGAAAGTATACCGTACATTACATTGCATGTTAATAATAGGTGAAAGTTGGGTTTTTCTTTGTCTGTATGACTGACAAACTGTCTTATTTCTCATGAAACGTGAAGATTGCATTCAAGTGGACAACTAATTTCATTACAACATTCCAGCTAATCCAATTTACGGCACTTCATCCGTCTTCATCATCTTTATCAGTGACCTGTGAGATGACTGCACTGTGTTAATGCACTGCAGTTTTCAAACACCGTCCTCTCCCCCCAGTAGGATTCATAAGCCTTGTGATTTCAATCGTTGAAATTATGCAACCTCTAAAAATGCAATTAAGCCAATGCATGTTATTTATTATGCTAGAGTTGTCTTATTACTTCTGCAATTGACTCACTGGTCATTGAGCTCCACAGTTTCTCCAGTATTTTCTCTGAAGCACATGTAGTAATTAAAAAGGTAATCATCTCTAGATGCTGGAAGGATGTTTGCTCATCCTTGAAGGTATGGTGAGCAAAACGCTGCGTGTTACCGCTGTTGCTTTGAAGTTGCACTACAATAGCAGTACAAACCTTAAGCAAACACTCCTGTTGCCAAGAAATCCTCTTAACATACGGAAGAATTCAAAGCATGTGTTTGTTGCTGCCTCAAATCCTCATAGCCGTAACTCTTCAATCTTTGTCCACTATTCTAAAGAAAGGTTTTAGAACATAAGGTTCACGAAATCTGCAAATGTATGTCATTTGTAAATGTATGCACATGCAGGGGATAACTTCTAAAATTGTAAAAAGCAGACGTCTTGAAGATCACTGCTGTGTCTGACAGCACGGTCGTCTGAACTCTGCACAGACGCTCTTTTCTTCCACAAACAAACAGGAGGATGCCTTTAGAAGCTTTGCCTGGAGGCAGGAAGCTTGTAGTTTTGCTGATTTCCGAGTCCGTGTGATGCATGTCTCCCTTCATGTCTGACTGATCTGTCCCACAGAGGATGCCCCCTGGTACGCGTCTAGTAATGGCCATCTCATGTTGATGACCTCAGCGGCGGCTGTCTCTCTCCTGGTGTTCATCCTCTCCATGACTGTATTCCTGTGCCGCAGGGCCAAGCAGGCCAGGACCAGCAAGGGACCCATGTAAGAAACAACTGTTTGTGTCCGCTCCTCTCATACATAATAAGCATCTTTTTAAATCAAAATCAGATGGATAACGTGCCTCTGAATGCGTGGGGAGTGTTTGTGCGCCTGTGTGATTGTTTGATTTCTTTACTGCACTTTATCCACACTCACCTTCCTATATTCCCTCTCTCCTCCCGCAGTTTGACTTCATATTACGGATATGGTTATTGCTGCAATATTTCATTCTGTCTCATGTGATAGAACCAAGGCCATTTCGGTTACAGAGTGTGTTTTGGTGCGTGTGTATACTTCACATTGTGTATTTGTTATGTATTGCCAAGCTATCTTGCATAAATCCTTTCCACACACGTGCAGACGAGCGCTGGTGTGCTTTTATGCGTTTTATCCACGTTGAATATTAAAATCTGTCTCAGCAGGTCTGACCCACTTGACCCCGTCCTTGATCTCTTCCGTGCTTCCACCTCTCCCATGTGTTTCAGCACACGTTCTGCTCGTGAAAAGCCTGGGCTAATAGCGGCAGCTTTTATTCTGTGATAAAGTATATATATATATAAAGGCGACAGCAATGATAAGAGCAGTAACGGAAGTCCCATTAAACTCATTGCTGACAGCATGCCAATGTGCACCGTGACCCCACGCAGCTTCGCTCATTAACTTCTTTCCCACAGGAGCTGCTTTTTCAATAGGCATAATTTCCATAAGGGCTTGCTTCATACATGGTTTCTGTGTCTCTGTGGTGGCGTTTGGATAGTAGAAAAGGTTTGATTCTTGTGTGGCCGCTGTGCTGCCATGTGTTTATGAGCATGTGTGTATGAAAAGAGAGACAGAGAGCTAAAGAGAGAAAAATGGACTTTCACATCGAGGCTCCATCGCTCCGTTCTAGTCTATAATTTCCTCACTTATACTTCTCTAGTGCCTACTGGGAGGTCGATATACTGATAATAATGCTCCTCTGTCTTTCCTTCTCTCGCCAGTGACGACAAGTCTCAGAAGAAGCCCATCTACAAAGCCAGTGTTGAGTCCCTGCCCTCCACCTGCGGAGACAAACAACCTCTGGTTTGACTGCCCAGCCAGGTGGAAGCATGAAGAAGGGAGGAGGAAGATGGAGCGAGCGGCGAGGAAAATGGGAGTGGGTGGCCAGAAAATGAGGGATGGTGTAGAAGGGCTACTTAGAGAGGGAAGATGTGCAGTATACTGCATGAGGGAGGAAATGAGGGAAGCAAAGAGGGATATTTGGAGACTGTAAGGAAGGGAGAGCTTAAAAAACTTAAGGGCAAATGATTGCTTTAGAGACTCAGAAGCTGCTTTGCTTGTGTGCGTAGGCTGTACTTATGCATCCTGGACAGCAAAGGTGGGCAATTTTCTCTTCATTTATTCTGCAGCGTGGAAAATGGTGAGCTACATTCTTAGGGAAATGGTGGGAGATTCATCTTGTGTACTGTATGAGCTGTAAAGACTCCACATGCAATTCCCTCTTTTCTGTTGCAAACATAATTGCTCAGCTGTGTATTATGAATGGGTGATAGGACAAGGTTTTATTTTGTTGATTTTGTTTCCCTTTCAACCTCGTTTTTTCCACACCAGAACCAGCTCAAAGCATCTGTGGGAAGGTTATTATAATCTCTTTTACTGTGACAGCTCTCAAGCGCATTGCACTCTACTATTTAATTTACTGTACTTTGGATTTCTTTGATATTAAATGGCTTTCAGAAAAAATATTATTTGCTGTCCTCCTGCGTGCGCCATTGATTTTGTTCCATTTTAGAGACACAAAAGAGGTTGGGGAGTATTGACAATGTGGTGAAAGCTGGACATGCACCGCTTCTCTATCCAATGCCATCTCAGACTTGCATCAGGTTGTTTACCAACCTTCCCTTTCAGTCTGTGAGACCTTAGTCTGAGGCAATGACCTTTACTCAAAGTGCTATGCCTGTGCATGCTTGCGTTTCTTCCAATCTGCCTGCAGGCACAAACCCATTCTCAGTCAGTTCAGCTAACAAACACGTGTGAACTAAAAACTCACACTCGCACGCGGTGAGAATAAAGTCAGGTAACCTTGAAACTTTAAAGAGTACTGCTAGTTCTACTTCAATATGAACTAGTCTATTCTGATTCCCCCTCCAAACTAACCATCATAGACTACAACTTCATCTTTTTAATTTTCTCCTCTGCTGCCTTGTAACCCTTAACGCCGTGCCACAGCACCATCGCTTATTACCATAACCGTGCTCGTAATGCAGAGGATTTCATTACGCTTGTCTGTTGAAGTTATGTTGGGTTTTATGCGGTTTTATTATCGGTGTGTGGTTGACCGTAGGCCGCCGTTAATAATGGGCGAAGCGGCAGTTTAACAATGACACTCCATTAACGTGTGCATGCGCCACAGAGCACCGCCAGGATAATGTTATTAAACTGATTATTCAAACCCCCCCCATGTACAGCTCGCCTCTGCTGCAGACACTCTTTGTCAAGCATTTTACAGACTTCCTTGTTTTCCTTTTACCAACTCTACTAACTTAATTTAAGTCTTATGGCAAGCCCAGGAATAAAGAAACAACAGATGGGGGCGACTTTAACCAAAACAGTTTGAAAAATCTTCACGCTCTGTAGGAAAAAAATACAATGTTGTAAATTTGAAATGCCCTCCTGCATATGAAATGCCAGCGAGCACCATCGTGTTTTGGCCTTTGAGTCAGTCATGAGTGAAAAGCCGCTGTGTGCTCCCTGGTGGGCTTTGGTTCCTGGGGCTTTAACCGGTTGGCCACAAAAGACAAGATTATATATCAGGAATTTCACACAGTGGAGGTGTCCCTGAGGTACAGGGCTCTGGTTGGGAGGGAGAGAGGTGTAGTTTACAGAGACATTTTGACCTTGATAGTGCCTCATGGATAAACCGCCGGACAACAGCTCAGGGCGATGCAGGAGCTGTGCAGAGAATACCGAGCAGCCGAAATGTTTTGTCTGGTGGCAGGATGAAGATCTGTGACAATAAAGTCTGGCAACTTCTCACTAGTTAGTCAGGAAGGCAAACGTCCTGACAGCCCTCACCGACCTACAAGTAAAGGTGAATTATACCAAACATGTCCCCTCATTGACTAATGCAACAAAGAGCCAGGCATTTGTAACTGTGTGCCATCGCCCACTGCTGTTCTCGTCACGGTCACTTGGTTTTGTATGTTCATACCGCATATGTTGTGTCAAATGGCTGAAAATGAAGGAGTGGAGTTCGTTGGAGAAGCAGGTGTTTTCCCCTCATTACTTCCTGACAATGCCCCATCTGGTGCGGGGGAGCTGCTGCCTGCCTGCCACCGACTCCCTGCCAACTGGGGAACAAACACTCGCAGAGAGGCTGACAGGGAAAAATGGGGTGGGATGGGAATTGGGAAATGAGTTGGGCAGATACTATCCTCGCCAAAACAACAAGGTTACAACTTGTGTCGAGAACGAAAAAATCAAGGCGCGAGAGGAGAGAGCCCCGAAGCTGAGACTTCACACAGATCCATCCACGCAAAAAGAGGTCAGATAAGAGTTCAAACAACTTTATGGAAGTCAAGGGAAGAAATATTAATATTAATGCTAATAGACTGCTTTGATGCTTTACTGCCTGTTTGAACTTTTCTGACTGTTTGAACCAAACTGACTAAAGTGTCAGGATTCGTGTCAGATGAGAGAGAGGCCTAAGCAGATTTGAGACCCATGACATGCTATCCCTGAAGTTAACTGCAGGGGGCGCCAAAGATGGTTTAAAAAAAAAATGCCTTTAAGCCTGGGAGGCCATAAACCCATGGTATCACACTAGACTATGAGGGGGGAAAAAGAGATGTGGAGAGAGAAACAATTTTCATAATGAAGCAGCGCTCCCTGACTGGAAAACACAATTATGGGCAAACTGTGGCCACAGCATGAGGGAGGAGTTAAAGAGCCTTTAGCGGGGCCTAATAGACCCTGACTACAGATGAGCAGAAACGCTGGTTCGTCCGAAGCACAAGTTTTTGTTCCGGACCATTACTGTCATTGTGAATGGTGATTTAACCGAATACACTCAGGTCTGTTCCCTGCTCTCCTTGATGAGTCCTATATGCACATTTTGGAGACAAAACAGCTTCTGCGACAGAATGCCTCCTAATCTCAATGCACTTAAAGACTGCTTGCTGCACATAGCCTATTCTGATTTGGCAGAGAGTCAATATATTCCTCCAGTTTGAATCACCACATAGGCAAATAATCATTAAAAAAAGAAAATTAATCTTACAGAAAATAATTGTTTGCCACCATTTCAGCCTAAAGGGTAACTTTGGAAGCTATTTCAATCAATCAATCAAGAACTTTATTGTCATTATGCTGGCATTATGAAATTGCAGTTGCCTCAACCTCAAATGATGCAATGTATTAAAAGACTTCACACATATTTATAAGGAATAAATGAGGCATGAATGAATAATTTTCAACATAGACCCTATTTTCCAATGTTTTTGTGTCTAACTGACTAAAAATGGGGACAACAATTTCTGAAATTGGTCTAGTATTGGGGGATACTGCTGCAGACTTGGCAATGGCCAAACAGGCTGCAATGTAATCATATCGAGGCAACTCTCACGTCAATGTACATTCACTAAAAGTGCTTGTTTTTTTTCCACTGGCAGGCTCTGGTTGTTATTATAAGTGCCTGACAACATTATGGAAAGAGTCTCGTTAAAGAACGTATATTGATAAGAGATGAAAGTCATTTGCTAGTTCCATTGCAACATGCAATGGAGTTTGCAAAGCTACACTTCTGCTATTTCACACTACCGGACGCCAGTAAAACATCCCCCTAAAAAGTGCTGTTCAAAAGACGAAATGATTTCTATTCTTTTGTCATATTCTACCGAAATGGCCTGTGTTGAACATCCATCCATCCATCATCTATAAAATAATAAAATAAGGAAATATTGAATAAAATATTAATATAATAAGCGTTTTCAGTCCAAAATGGTGGCAGCGGCTGTTGTAAAAAAAAAAAAAAAGAGTTTCTTCTCCTTGCTTCTATACTCTTTAGTCTCGTTCAAGAAGAAGAAGAAGAAGAAGAAGGAAATGAAAGTAGTTTGTGGTGTTGTCTAATTTTTTCAATATCATGGCTGAATATTCAGATAATTACAACAATGTGGATTTAATATTTAATAGTATTTAATCAGCAAGGCCTCCAGGATGAAGAGCAAGTTGAAGAGCAGATGAAGAGTGAACAGTGGACAAGGAGAAAGAGAGAGGAGGATGAACTATAGCTCATGTTAGCTGCTACAAGGCCATGAAACTGGGCAGACTGGTGTTCCTCTCGGTGCTGGACCACAATGCCCACTGAGGAAGGATGCTAGAAATAGTGGGACATGTTGCTGACAACGAGATTTCACCACGAGACTTTTTCCTTGAGCAGGACTTGGACACAACAATAAACACCTGATGAAGCGAAAGGTAAGAAACAACGTTATATGTGTCTGAAGGGTCCATCATGTGGTCAGACACTTCAAATAACAATATGAAGGGCAAAAACAAGCACTTTTAGTGAACGTTAAAGCTGCACAATGGCTCTTGCAACTCGTTTCGCTATATAATACTGATATATATATATATATAAATAAAATAATAATAACAAATAAAATAAAATAAATATGAATAAAATAAAATATAAATTGGTATTATATATATATATAAATAAATAAAATAAAATAAAATAAATATAATAATAATAATAATAAATAAAATAAAATAAAATATAAATTGGCATTATTTATATATATATATATATATATATAATTTTTTTATTTGTACTGACATTTTTGGTAAGATATATATATTTTATATATATATATATAATACCAATTTAAAAAATGGTGTGAGTCACTTAGACACAGAAACATGTGAAAATAGGCTTGAAATATACTTTAAAATGTGTAAAAAGGTGAGTCTTTATTATAGGCTATAAGACATACAGATGAATCAGCACATAGCCTTTAGCCTATCTGCTGATTAAACTGCAATAATAACATCGAAAGTGACTTTCAGAACACAATAAATGACTGCAACATTATTACTGCCCCTTCAAAACAATAAACATCTGCTTCATAATTTCGTCATCTTACTCTCATTGTACCACACACACACACATCATAATTTTCGGTGCGCGCAACTGTATTCCAAATAAATTGGTTATTTGCGTCGGGGAAATTAATGTTGGTTATCAATCATATTTAGAGAGCGAATTGATTTCAATTAATTGGGAAGATGCATCCCTTTCTTCCCTCCCCCTTCTCTCTCTCTCTCTCATATCCACACACCCCTCCTCCTCCTCCACCTGCTCCTGCTCCTGCTCCCTGCGATTGGTCGATATATATATATATATATATATTTTTTTTCTTTCCTCATAACAAAATAAAATAAAATGGAATATGGATAAAACAAAATGGAGAGAAAAATAAATTTAAAAAATAAATAAATAAACGTTTCGCTATATAATACTGATATATATATAATATATAATACCAATTTCTCTCTCTCTCATCCACACACCCCTCCTCCTCCACCTCCTCCTCCACCTCCACCTGCTCCTTGCTCTATGTGATTGGTTGATATATATATATATATATATATATTTTTTTTTTTCTTTCCTCATAATAAAATAAAAATAAAATGGAATATGGATAAAACAAAATGGAGAGAAAAATAAATTTAAAAAATAAATAAATAAACGTTTCGCTATATAATACTGATATATATAATATAATATAACATATAATACCAATTTCTCTCTCTCTCATCCACACACCCCTCCTCCTCCACCTCCACCTGCTCCTGCTCCTGCTCCTTGCTCTATGTGATTGGTTGATATATATATATATATATATATTTTTTTTTTTCTTTCCTCATAATAAAATAAAAATAAAATGGAATATGGATAAAACAAAATGGAGAGAAAAATAAATGAAATAAAAATAAATAAACGTTTCGCTATATAATACTGATATATATATAATATAATATATAATACCAATTTCTCTCTCTCTCATCCACACATCCCTCCTCCTCCACCTCCACCTGCTCCTGCTCTCTGCTGATTGGCTGCAGCAGCACGCACAGTCCCGCCCCTATTGGCAAAGCTTTTAAATATATTTACAATGTAAAGTAACCAAGAAAAACCGACCAAGCCATCACAGTCAGGCATACCGAGACACACAGAGAGAGAGAGAGAGAGAGAGAGAGAGAAAGTGTGTGTGTGTGCAAAGACCTGCCACTGAGCGCTGCTTGACAAAACACACACACACACTCGTTTTACGCACAGTCCCCCCCCACACACACACACACACACATATCCACATCCACACAGACGCTGAAGGCGCTGTCGGTGAGAGTGAACCTGCGGGTTCATGTCACTCTGATTTCTTCTCCTTATAGCAAGAGGAATAAAACCGAGGAAGAGAATCACACAGAAGAAGAGGAATATCACAGCAGCGAGATGGCTTTCGCGACCGTGTGGAACTACTGCGTCCCTCTCACCACCATCATCTTCGTCGCCTGCCTGGTGCGCACCGGTAAGAGACTGAATGAGTGTGATGTGTGATGTGAATGAGAAGAAGAGTGTTAAGCCACCAAGATGTGTGTTGTGGTGGCTTTTGCAGTGCAAGTTTGCTTAAGTCCTGAATAAAGAGGAAGGAGACGCTCACCACGCTGGGACATAAGAAACACGTGCAGTTCTTCCAGTTTTTCCAATCATCCTGCGGACTGTACTGTTAATATTCACCATCCACAGGGTGATTAGATTCAAAAGCCCAGTGCGCAAGTCTGGGCTACATCCGTTTTTGCTATTTAGGGGAATGAGTCATTGTGTTGACCACTTCTCGAAAAATGGTCAAGCTGGAAAAACCCCCTCAAAGCAACACAAAAGCAAAAGTGAAAGGCATGCATGATATAGCTTTCACTTTTTCTTGCCCCACGCAGAAAGATGGTATGAAATCATCCCATGCTCTGTTGTCATTGTGATTTTTTTTTTATATTATTGTATCTTAGCTGCTGGATCCTCCCTGGAGACATATATGTGCATACAGCACATGCATGTATAGAGAGAATATTCTGACAGCTACCTTGAGAGAGCTCATAACAACAAATCCCCGCAGTGGACCAGACGTGTGTCACACTCCAGCAGACCCAGGAGTGCTGCTTTTTATATTCTGCAGCAGCAGTTGGAGGGACTGAGAGGACCTTTGAGACCTCACCTTATCAGA
This sequence comes from Sebastes umbrosus, assembly GCF_015220745.1. NCBI lineage: Eukaryota > Metazoa > Chordata > Actinopteri > Perciformes > Sebastidae > Sebastes > Sebastes umbrosus. The sequence continues at coordinate 11,771,092 of NC_051279.1, forward strand.
TACAATAACATCTAACAATCAGTTGCCTTGTAATGGCACCTGCAGTGCCTTTTTCTTTTGTGTGTGTGTGTGTGTGTGTGTGTGTGTGTTGCGTTTACTCTCAGTCTGGGATGGTCCTGCATTGCTCCCTCATGGGGCTCAGTATACTCCATGATCACTCCCCCTATAACAAGTGCATCTGCTGCAAAAAAACAGGGATTTGGATTGGGCTCAATCGTGAGCAACTTTAGCCCTCACGGTGTTTTGTGCCATCTGCTCGGATGTGGTAAAAAAAACCCAGTCTCATATAACAATCCTTATTAAAATCCAACCCAGAGCTCCAGTGATTCTGGCTGAGCATGCATGGCAAACGATGGAAGTGCACACTGATTTGCTTCCTGTGGTTGTTGTTGTTGTGGGGGCTTTTGTTTACGTTGTCCCGAGGCTGTGAGGAGGGTTAAATGCTAGGTCGGACATTGTCACAGTCAGACCTGTGCTGTGCTGTGTTGTGATGATGTCTCTTTTCCATAGGGAGTGCTACATTGCTCCGTAGCCTTTCCTCCGGCTGCACTGATACCAACCTCTCCATGGCCTGCCGTATTGATTTCTTCCCTTGTGTGGATCTATTTGTACGTCTGCTCGACTGATTTATGCATAAGCGTGTAGGCGTTTGTATATCGGTCTAACTGTGTAAGAGCTTTGTGTCCGTCCGTTTTATGAACATGCTTGTGTGTTGCATGTTAATGTGCTTTATGTGTGTGCTGCTGCTTACAGTGCCGGGTTTTGCCAGAGCTGCAGGCAACCTCTGCTGGGGGCTGCTCACTGATCACTGTCATTAATCTAGCCACTGACAGGGGCCCGGGAGAGACAGGGGACCGTGGGGGGTGGAGGGGTGTTACAGGCAGGGGGGGTTGGTGGATGGAGGAAGGGAAGGAAGGAAGGAGAGAAGGAAGGAAGTGTGGAGACGGTCTGTTTCCATGTGTTAAGAAAAAATTCTGATAACAAATCAGCATGTCTCTGTAATTTTTTTTTCCCTCCGTGGAGGAAAAAATGGCAAAACTAATCTAGCAGAAAGGAGAGAAAAGGTGGGAGGGCGATGGGGGTTGTTATTATGCCAGGATCGAGATGGACAGATTGATTGGGCAGATAGACGGATGAGCAGACAGATAGATTGAGAGGGTGCTGTGAAGATGGCGAGGCTGGGAGACTTGGCCCTCCTTTTGAGGAACGATGGAAAGGGGATGGAGGGATGGAGAGAGCGAGGAAAGGCAGAAAAGAGCGAGGGAGAGTGGGAGAAGAAAGGCAGAAAGACTTCATAGTGTGTCTGACGGGCAGGCCTGCGGGGACACACACACACACACGCACAATCACTCGCACACAGAGTGTGTTTGTGCACCGAGTGCATTGGCTTTGTGGGGGTGGCTGATCCACAGCAGCTGTGGGGCCAAACTCAAACCTCACGTACAGTAACAAATGCTGTTAACTCCACCTCGGCTTGCTTGGCCACCCTTAAACCGCCACAATCACTTCCATTCTCCCATCTCCTCCCCATTCCTCTCCTATATATGCCTCCATTACCACCTGCCTTATCGCTGTGGGCACTAAATCACCTCCATTTGTTTATTTGAATGTGTGCAATGAGAGCCATCCGTTCTGAGCTTGTTCCACATCACGCTGTTTGGACCTTGGCTGGGGCTCTGGCTGGTTGAAAAACGGCAGCAGTTGAACGTACTTGTGGGAGGAGATTTGAATACCAATTATAGCTGGTATATGTGTGCGGGCACACACACACACACACACACACACTCGCACACACACACACACACACACACAGAGGCCACGCATAAATCAATGTCGCTGTGAGTCACAGGAGGGAGGCTTGGCGTGTAAACACAAACATCAAGGGAAATGCTGCACACACAAAAAAAAAATCTGAGCACACGTGTGCACACACACATTCACATTGCTTACAAACCGCTTGCGTTGTACATTAGTTTCTTTTGAACATTGGAATAGGACTGCTAATGCAAGAGTTTTGCCTGAGCCCTATCACATTTTTTGATGCTTGTCAGACGCAGTTTGCATCATGCCATGAGTTGCGAGATTGCCTTTTTCACTTTCCTCCACATTGCGCAGCGCTTGCTATTTCAGCGTCTTTCTTTGTTCTCATAATGCGCTGAAAAAGTCTTCACAGTAAAGCCAAGGTTTATCCTTTGATCCGAACCTTGGAGGATAATTCAGCCCCCCCCCCCCCAAAAAATAAAATAAACTTGTCGACAGTTTAATTAAAAAGAGCGAGACCTCCCTTCCTCGCTCTCTGCCCCGCCATCTGCTGGTTCACGGTGTAAATTTGAGCTGGGCGCACAATCAGATTTCACTGCTCCATTCCCATTTTCTTTTTTTTTTCCTGTGATTCCCTGTCTTTTGTAGGTCTAAATAATTGGACAAGCTGAACTTGGCAGACGTTGCTGGCATGCCCGTCAACACAAGAGAAGCTGAAATTAGCCTCTTTAAAAAAAACAAAAACTGCCTACTGCTGTCGTGCGCGGCCCTGTTTGATCAGCCGATGAAGCCTTAAAGGGTCCTGACAGGGTGGCCCACTATCTCAGCGGAGCAACTGCTCATACATAAGCTCCATAAACAAATTGGACCGTATTGCTTTTTAGGCGAGTCATGACTGAGAGAGTTGCGGAGCTCAGTGTGTGCTGGTTTTATTCTCCCCTGGGCTTTTATGGGTCCATTACTCAGAAGCAGGAGAAGTTTCTGGGCTCACCGTTTAGTGCAGGTGATGTATTTTACAGTAATTATCTCCTAATCTGCCCCCTAGTCTTCAATGAGATCCATAACTCCTGTTGTTTCACACAATGATCGCATCTCAATAACCCCCTCCAGCATTATAGACTAGGTCCAGAGAGGATTTTCATTTCTACATAGACTTAAATAGAAATAAAGGGAAATAAGACATGACAAGTCAGTTTGGTTCCCCTGCAAGGACATATCATTTGACGTGGCCGTCTCTTCTCACATCCTGTTTTTGTCCTCACCGAGAGGTTCATGTATAAACAGAATGCATGAGGCGCAGTGATGGAAAGGGGCTCGCAAAGACACCAATTGGTAATTGAAGCCTTATATCTCATTTGACCATTTGTTTAATTGTCCATTAGCGAAACTTTCTGTCAATCTAATCAGGCCGGCGCTAATGTAGAAACACTCTTTATAGCTGCCACCTCATCTCCTTCCCATTACTATTCCCCAGACAGCGCCGCTTGTGATTATCATAATGGTGATCTATGTCGTCCTTACGTGTCGCTCTCTGAGAACAACTGGCGTTTCACCAACTTTGTCGCTGAAGTTTTTTAATGCTGAGTGGGATGCCAAGGACGTCTCCTCCATTTGCTGGCATCAGAAGGCTGCCAATCAATCCCAGCGCTTTTTTAACTCCATCTGATCTGATTGGCTCGGCGCAAAAGCAAAAAACGCCCTCCTCCTCCTCTTCGGGTGCAGCTTTCCGTACTGTGACCTGGCGTCCCCTGAGCAAGCAGCTTTTTCTCCAGCCGCTGACCCCACTCGCTGTATATTTGTCTTTGCCACGGGAGTGTGAAATCAGTAAACAGCGATTCCCTCCACGCTGCTTTCTTGGCACTGCACACAAAGGCAGTTGCTATGTATTCTTCCTGCTGGTGTACGAGGTGTGCTAATGTTTTAAGCCAGTCATAGTTGAATTGTGGTCGGGGGAAACTGAGATGGAGGAAGAGAAAGAGTTAGTCTGTAAAACCACCGTGGGGTGAGCATTCCTCGCCGTGGGTGACACAGTTTCCATGACGAAGAGTAAACGTTTATACCTCCTGCGTGGCCCTGGGCTTGTTTAACACCCTCCCCCGGTGCAGTGACACCTGTCTCCGAAGCTCCCGCAGGGCTGAGCGCTAACTTGGCCAGACACCGGCCTCCAGTAGCGCCGGTAACCAAGGTGATTATCCTCGCTCAGGCGCTGCGACGAAGCCCCCACTATATAGCTGTGATTGGACGAGAGAGGCTGATTGAGCTGAAAAGGGCAAGTGCCTAAAATTGAAGAGCTGGAGACTATGTACTCTGGCAGTGTGGAGGCTAATACACATCCCATCTGGAAGACTTGATGTAGGAGGGGATGGCTGGTAATGAGGTGCTCATCCCGGGGTAAGGAGGATCAGTTAAGGACTTAAACCCAGGTGAAACTGTCAAGGCCGGGCACGGAGGTTGCCAACAAGACCGCATTTCCCTTTTACCCTTGGGAGGTCTGAGTGTCCAGCGGAGGCTAGCTGATGAAGAGTGACCAGGCTTAGCAGGGGCACCGAGGGACTGATGGGGTCAGAGAGGTAGAGTGAAACAGAGAGAGGGGAGGGGGGGGAGAGATGGCTGGCTGCACAGTGTATAAAAGAGTGAAGGAAGGGAGCGAGGAGCGCCACGGGCATGCGTCACAGACCAGTGGAGCAGGCAGGAACGGAGCAGAGGAGAGAGTCAGGCGGAGAGGAGTCCAACAAACAAGTGAATGATTGCGGGATTTCAGCTCTGAAATGGGAGGGTGTAAAAAAAAAAAAAAATACAAGGGAGAGACGGAGAGAGAGCGCCCCCCCCACGCCACCCCACGGTGACGAATGACGGATTTAGAAGGACAACAAAATGAGGAAGGAGGGAAGGGGGACATTAAGAGGGTGGGACCAAAGCAGAAAAGTACAGGTTGCTAGTGTGAGGAGAGGATGGAGGTGAGGAGGAGGAGGAGGAGGAGGAGGAGAGATGGATGGTGATACACAAAGATAAAGATGGAGAGAGGGGGCGAGCACTGTGTAGGTGACCACACCAGAGACACAAGGTGTCATGATCGATGAAGTCACAGTACGCACACACACTCTCACACCCCACCCCCCCCTCCACACACACACACACACACACACACACACACAGAAGCAAACAAGAATTGAAATTGTTTCCCAGCAGCTCACGGCCAGTCCTCCCACTTTCAGAGAGAAGCTGCTTCGGCTCGGAGAATTAAACACCCACACACGCGCAGGGCTATTCATCTGTCTGCCATTTAGAATCCTTCTTCGTATCATCGGCATTAATAGGTTGGCTTTGATGAGATTGTCGGATGCTGCAAAATTGCCAGTCAAAGCAGCAGCGCACTATCTACTGGGAAATCAGATGGAGATTTTCAGAAGGCGGACACAACAATGCTGAAGAGGCCTCAGATGAGTTTTCTATCTTAGAGAACTCTCAAAATGTCTCTCCCACGAGTGGCGGATTCATTTGAGCTATGATCACGTCTCGCATCGATAAAGTGGCGGTGTCATTTGCAGAAACCTCAGCGAGGACCCTTTTTTTTTGTTCTATTTTGATTCAAGTGTAATCAGACCTGATTAGATCGTACTTACGGATGTTGAAAGTGTTCTGAAAGAACATTTTAAGTTGGCAGAAAAGAAGTGGACGTTGTCATTCCTAAGCGAAAGATTATCACAGGTTATCTGTGCAAATGTTACAGAAACCCACACACTCTGCTTCACTGTATGCGATTTAAAAACCAAATGCTATCACTCAACGAAAGACGAGTGATAAGAGCAGCGGCCCATAGATCAAACTCAGATTGTCCATTCTGGGCAGATGCCAAGTGATTGTTGACACAGCTACTGAAAAAAAAAAATCTACTGCGGCTTTCACGATACTTCCTCTACACTATTCTTCATCTCTTTCTCCGGCTTGAGACAACATCAGGAGTAGCAAGCTTTGATCCACTTCATTAGCAAACCTTAAATAACCATTAATTATAGGCAATTAATTAGCAGCACATGAAAACAATCCTGGAGAAGTCGGCCGCTCTCAAACACCACCAAGCGCTTGTAGGAAGGAAAGAGTGAGAGAGAGAGAGATGGACAAAGAAAAGGGGAAAAAAATGGGGGGGAATAAGCCTGCGGTCATGCTTAATGTGCTGGGGCGAGATTTACCGCAATCATTTGCCGGGCTCTTTTGAGATTCATAAGGTCATCAATTCATGCTCCGCTTTCAGCAGGGCAAAACAAAAGCGAGGCTGTGCAGCCTTCTGCACTGAAGTAAGGAGAGAAGAAAAGAAGCCAGGCCAAATTGGATTGGTGCTGCGATTGTTTCTACAGAGATTGTTACAGTTGGCAAGGCCACTTAAAAAGTGGCCAAGCACCGGCGACCTTGAGGAAAGCGCCGGCTGATTCTCTCACAGGATTCATTTTCTCCTGTGTGGCTGAAGGGGCGTTTAAAGTGCACGACTGCTGATTCACCTTATGGCTGTTAACAGGTACACCCCCCCCGCTCGCCCCTCACCTCCCATAAAGTGCACCAGCAGTCTGAAGCGGTGCTTTGACTCGTGTCCACGGACGTGTTCCTATCTCCGTGTCCATCTGTCGGCTGAATAATGTTATCATGGGATGCAGGAAGGGCCGTGGCCATTGCAGTAGAGGAGCGGAACAGCCGTGCAGTCTGTGATACTGAATGAGTTTGACACAGGCCCTGGGCATTGGGTGCAGTTGCGGAGAAACTGTGGTTCATAGCAACTGCCACCCGCTGGGCTATATTGCTGAACGGAGCTGTGAAGCAGCCTGCAGAGGCCAGTGGGGTTCTGTGGTCGGTACCAAAGGCATTTTTCACTTTTATGGACTCCGTAGCCGCGGACAGCGAGTGGCTTTTGTGTCTGCAATATAGACCCTACAGTTTGAAGAGCCGCACAGTACACACAGCACGACTCCGTCGCCTCGTGACTGCATGTACTGTACTTTATTGCAAGAGAAATTAATAAAAGAAAACTGTGGGGGAATGTTCTTTCATTCTTGATTATTTTTTTTCTCTTCCCAAGGGCCAAGATGGCTGCCATCTGTCCTGCCATTTATCAGAGCAACTCTGTCCTCAGTTTTAGCCACCAAGCTTCCAGTTTCCTTTATATCAGATCCAAAATTACCCGTGATACATGATTTAACTTTTTTTTATAATGTGATTTTCCTGTCATTAAAGGGCCAATGTGTAGGATTAAGGGGGATCTATTACAGAAATGGAATATAATATTCCCAACTATGTTTTTTTTGGTTAATTAAGTATAAAATCACAGATATCATGATTACAAGTGTAAAGCATCACTTTATGAGTCTTGCATAACAGCAGTTTAAACTTAAATTGCACCGATCTGTTGTTAATGTCAAGCCGGCACTATGAAGCAAAACTTGATGTATGCTTTCTAAGGCAGGAAATTGAGGCTGCCAACAAAGATGAAGGCTCAACAAACTGAGGGAAGATTGTACGAGGAAGCGTGAGTCTGCACAAGTTAATTCATCAACGTCAGAATTTGATCAGCTGAGATAACGGACGAGACGTTGCCCGTATCTGGTCAATGTGTCGCTGTTGGTTAGATAACGCTGCCAAAAGTGGAACAAAGCATAATTGGATATTTTGGACAACTTTTTTGGGGAAAAATTTTAATCTTTAATCTCTAAAGTTTCATCAACTAAGATAAAAGATTTTTTTTTAAAAGTCAATCAGTATAGAAAGACCAATTTCAGCATTAGAAAACGGCTCACTTCTTCCTCCTTGACAACACTATTTGTTAAAGTGTAAAGTGCACATACTAAAATAACACAGTGGTACCAAGGTTACACTTAGTTATGCTGACTAAGTGGGTAAAGGCAAATAATAGAACAGCTAAAACAGTCCAGTCACTTTACTGTAACAAAGCCTTTAAAACCAGGAAAAGACAACACTTATGCCATATTACGATGTCCCAAATCCAAGACGATATCTAGTGTCATATCAATATAATATTGATATATTGCCCAGCCATTTCACACTGATAAATTCGCCTTATATTTCAATAAGTAAGTTACACATCAGCAAAACATGTCTTTAACTGCTTCAGTGGCGTTTAGGTACAAAATCAAAAACTCAAATTCCTAATTAGATTACTAGTGTAGATTCATTATAATAACATCAACTTTATTTATACATATTTCCCCTCGGCTTCTAAAGCAATTCACTCAAATCCATGACAGCATTGGTAAAATAAAGTAGTTTTGTGACAGCACACACTACTTGTATATGCAATTATAACTGATGCTTATTTACCGTGGAGATGGATTTGAGTTCGCTGTGGGGAAAGCGATTTATGGGCTTATGGGGAAAATTAAAAACAAACATAAACCATAGGTAATTAAAAAACAGGTTGATCCCAAATGATGACTTGTGTATAAATCTCTGGCCGTGTTTCTGAAGTGTGCACAAATCTGCGGCAAAACAGACAGGCGGGTTGGCAGTGTGGCTCACACACACACACACAAATTTGCATATGCATGAATACAAACATTACACTGCACTCAGGAGACCGGAGAGACCTTTTGGTGTTTCCAAACTTATTTACTGCAGCGCGTTGAGTCTTGATGCTCTGTGCCTTTTTAAATGCCATGTACCCTCTCTGGCCTCCTTTTTATGAGCTTCCCCAGGATAGTGTTGACAAATAGAGAGACACACCGGGTGATTGTGTTTCACGTGCACAAAAACATATTCACAAATGCACATTTCCAGACTTTTTTTTCATCCATGCGGCACCCTTTTCAAGCTTTTGTTCTCAGACAAAACCTGTTTTCCCTGTTTTCTCCTCTCCCTGCCTTTTCATGCCTCCACGCCGGCGACAGTTGTGGCTGGAGGCATTATGTTTTCGGGTTGTCTGTCCGTCAGTCCATCTGTACGTTCCATAGACTGACTGTATATAAAGATGGTCCGCTCGTCTCCACTTCCTCCCACTGTACAGAAGTCATCTTGCTATTTTGACGTCATTTGGAGCCAGAGTCTGCGCAGTAGTGATCGGGCGGTGAAGCCACGGTATCGAGGTCACCCGCCCGAACCAGTCGCGAGCCGAGCACGGCCGCAGCTTGTCAGCGAGAGAGACTCACCGCTGCCAATCGTGACGTCTCACCCCCTTTTTATAGCATCAAATAATTAAAGCTGAAGTAGGCGAGATTGGAGCAAATATGATTTAAAAAAAAAAGTTATTTTTATAAAACGGTCGCTATATCCTGACACTAGTTCATGAAACAGGTAACCTGAAAAAAGTCATGTGCGTATGTGTCCTCCGGTGCTCCTAACGGCATCTGCAAGATTTCACAGACCGGAGGAAAACAACCAATCAGAGCTGACCTGTGATCTGCTGTCCAGCTAACGTCTATGAGAGCCGAGAGATTTTTTAAAGCCTGAAAACAGAGCCATGATGAAGTGCAGAAGTCTAGTTATCTCTCGGAACACTTGAATTACGATATGCTGAAAGGTTATTATGAAATGTTTGCCCAATGATGCCAAAAATATATACTGCCTGCTGCCACTTTAATTAAAACCAAACTCATCAGAAAAATGAACACTTGAACATCCATCAGCGTGATAAGAAATACCTAAAATGAGAGAAACCATGTTTGGGAAAAATGTATTTGACGTGAACTTTGACTTTTTATTTTGGCCCATGTCCCATCCACTAACATGAAGGAGGAGGGATTTATGACCTATGCTGCAGCCAGCCACCAGGGGGCGATCGAGATGTTTTGGCTTCACTTTTGGTTAGCTGTCATGTTGTCCATCTTTTATATACAGTCTATGATATGTCATTCTTGTGAACGCGATATCTCAGGAACGCCTGTATGGAATTTCTTCAAATTTGGCACAACTGCTCTCTTGGACTCAAAGATAAACTGATTATATTTCAGTGTGACTGGACAACATATTTTGGCCATAACTCAAGAATTCATATCCTAATTATGACAATTTCACACAAATGTCTAATAGGATAAAATGGTGAAGTAATGACATTTTGGGCAGACATGGATGTCAACTACAACTTGACTGGTTGGCGGAGGCATACAACTGAGAGGCGGTATTTCTAGTTTATACCTTGTTCTTTATTCCCCCTTCATCTGTCTTTCTTTCCCTCAACCCCTCCCTCCTCTCTGATCCCTCACTCCGAATTCTCCCGCAGCGGGAAGCAGGTTCAGGGGCTTCAGCGGTGACTTAGTGTCTTTTTATTTGTGCTCACCATGATCACCCAAAAGCCTTTTTATCCTTCCTATACCCCCTCCCTGTGTGCCTGTCGCTCTACGTCTAACCTTGTTGGTACTTAAATGCCGATGTCCATGCCCACTCACACCCTCCGCTGATGTGCTCCAGGTGCATGTGTCCGCATGAGTCTGCTCCGACTGTTACTGAGAGTGTGCAATGAGAGGGAGACTCAGTGATAGTTGGAAAGGCAGATTTTTGGTGAAGGGGAGGAGGGCACTTTCGGTTGCCAGGATCGCTCGCTGATGGATCTTTTGGCTAACAGTCTCTCCTGCCTCCCTGCTGCTTGCACCCCGTTCCCGCCTCCTCTTCCTATCTAGCTCCTATACTGTAGCCGCAGGCTATAAGGGATGCCAGGGCCAGGTGTGGAGAGGTAGACTGTGAGAGGAAGAGAAAAAGAGAGAGAGAGAGAGAGAGAGAGGGAGGACTGACAGGACCCAGGTGGCCAGCTTGAACGCCTGTGCTGCTTTCCCCTTCTGATTTGCATAGACAAAATGTTCTTTTCCTTCTGTCTGACTCTTTATTTTTCCTCTCTCTCCTTCCATTTACACACGCCGCATCGATTCATTTCCAATATTATTTCTCCCCGCTTCTCCTGCCGCTGTTCTCGTTTCTCGGAATAAGTTACACTTTCACTTCCTTCCTTTACTTTTAACTTTCTGTTCTCTTTTTATAGACAATTGACCCCCCCTTCCCTCCACGCCCCCCTTTTTACCGTACCTCCAGATTTACCTTCTCTCCCCGTCTCTCTCGCTCTGGGCTTGCTGAACTGTGCATTTTTACTTATACGCTGCACTGCAATATTCTGGAGGTGGAGGCTTATTTTCACCGTACGTGCACTTCAGAGACCGTGCAGTCCCCCCAACCATCTCCATTCATCTCCCCACCCACCTCCTCTCGCTCCCATGACTGTTTTTAACTAACCCTATCTTCTCTCCCCCTTCCAGCCCCCCACTCCTTTTATTCTCCTGTGCATAACTATGTTTTCCTATTATTTGCAGCAAAGCAGAGTTTAGCTCCTTCATATTTAATCCCCTCATCCACTTCCTACCAATCTCTTGTGATCAGGCCATCGCTCACACACAAACACACACTTCATCACCCTCCTCTTTCCATCTCTCTCCTTTGACCTCCGTGGCACTTTATCTCACTTATCCATTATATATATCATGATTCACCTCTTATACTGTACTTGGCCTGTTCTTGGCATATTAGCACATCCAGTTGTGTAGGTGTGTCTTAGAAAGAGGCTGAGTAGTATTCTGCTCACACATGCAGGCATATACACATGCATCATTGTCCTGGCGTTTTTGTCATGCCAAACACACTCCTGACTGGCTCGGCCGCAGCCTCAGTTGTGCATACGCAAGCACGTGCTCTTAGAAATATATATTTAATATAGTTTGCGTACTTCTTTTTTCAAATACGCACACCTAAACACACCTTCCTTTTAGAGATATGCCAGGTTCTAGTCTGTAAAATCCCACAGAGCTATATAGAAACCCACATATATACTTCCACATATATACAGGTGACACTGTCAGATAGCCACACACATAAACCGACACACATATACACACAAGAAAACAGCCATCAGGCTCCCTGCGAATTTCTGAATTGAGTTATGTAGCCTGTCAGTCAACTCCCAGCTCCCCCCACCCTCCCCCCCCCCCCCCCCACACACACACACAGCCCTGACAGATTCCTTCCACACACACATCCGCCCGTCTGACGGTGCATATTTCGCATGGGAGAGGGACTCAATTACGGCGAAGGTGAAAGAAGCAATAAACACGGCACAGATACAGTGAGGCACGCTCAGCAGCACCGCAGTCAATCACAGAGCCAGGTAGGTAGCCGCCGCCGCTTTGCTCATCCAGTTGTGAAGTAGCGAGAATGGCCAGGGGTGGTGGATGGATAGAGAGGGAGGGAGGAATAGAGGGAGGGAGGGGGGTGTAGAGGAGCAAAACGCTGCCATCCGACCCTCCTGAAAATTATGTGGCCGCAACTTACACAGACCTGCCACTGAGAGGACAGAGAGGTGGGATGGATGGAGGGAGGAAGGCAGTGGGAGATGATAACACCTTCATTGCAGCACTCATTATACACACACACACACACACACACACACACATAGTTTCTGTACATATACTCAAACACTGATACTTGACCGTCACTGGCACTGTAGCACAGCTACACGATTTGGTCACCCACCCACGCTAGGACGGGACCAACAGCACAATCACACCAAATAGTGCGTCATTTGCCCAGGATGCATGTGTTGTCCTTTTCCCTTTGCGTGAGTGGGTTTATGTGTGAAGCTGATATAACAAACACTTCGCCTGATGTTGCTAGTGCCATTAGTAACACAGTGGGTTGAATATGTTCTGGACACTGACTGCTTACCACCTCACGATGTAGTCTATAAAGCACAACTGTGAGTTCATGACCCTGATGATGTTGTTGTTGTTTTTCAAAAACAGGTTTTAAACAGTGGGCAACCTCCGGTTCTGAGAAGTGCAGCCAATGCTGAAGTGCCTTAAACTTGTATTCTTTCTAATAGCCAGCAGGGGGCGACTCCTCTGGTTGCAAAAAGAAGTCTGATTGTATAGAAGTCTATGAGAAAATGAGCCTACTTCTCACTTGATTTATTACCTCAGTAAACATTGTAAACATGAGTTTATGGTCTCAATCACTAGTTTTAAGTCTTCTTCAATACAGCATGATGTTCATTTAGTAAATTATGGTCCCATATAGAGTCAAATAGACCATAAAGCAGGGAATGCTTTAGGGCGTGGCTACCTTGTGATTGATGGGTCGCTACCACGGCGTTGTCTCGTCTGGGAGTTGTCCCTGTTTTCGTCTTAGAACTTTTACCCTTTCACAGTGTGTTTTCAGTTCATGAAAGTTAATTGTAACATTTTGGTCGCCTAAAAATGTCTTTTTCAGCGTTTGGTTGTACTTAGCTCCACCCTCTCGTGTCACTTCTGGTTGCAAGCAACCAAGATGGCGACGGCCAAAATGCCAAACTCGAGGCTTCAAAACGGCAGTCCACAAAGGTTGTGTCTAGAAGGTAACCCACGAGTTGGGAAACTCTCTCAAAATGGTTTAGGTTAGGCATTGACCTTGAATAGTTGAGGTTAGGATAGGTCGTCGGGCAGCGAGTCTAACGAGAGTTTTTGCAAATTTTGCCAGATTTCGCAATTTGCGAGTTACCTTCTAGACACGACCGTACACAAACCAATGGGTGATGTCACAGTAACTACGTCCACTTCTTATATACAGTTTATGGTTTTAATCTTAGAGATGTTTTTGACCTAAACATATCTGAAGCTCTTTTTTCTGTTAGACTGACTAAAGGATAATTCTGGTTTATTACAAATTGGGTCTTACTTTTGTGGTCGTGACCATCTTTTCTACTGGTTATGAATCATGATAACATTGTACAAGTTAATTGCTGAGACTGGGGAATACTGCGACCTCGCTATAAATCCCATGGGGGAAAAAAGCAGTCAGATGGTAAACCAACTCTCAGGTTTATTCAAACTTAATTGGAAGACAGGGTATGGATGACTTCCTGCATTAATTTTGACCTACTGTACGTACCGTAGTTGTACATGCAAGCAGTTCTTCATTGAATTGATTACTTAGATTTCAGGTGCACTTGCTTTAGGATTAAATAAAGTGATTTAGATTATCTAGCTGAACAGTTGGGTCGTTTACAACCTGTCTGACCATCTGTGATTCTTGCTGCTCACTTTGGTGAGTACAATATTATCATAACCAATAAAAAATTATGACCAAAGCTACAAAATAACACCCAAGTTGTGATAAACTGGAATTATCAACTGGAAGTACCGGTCCCTGGTTGCACATATCGCTGAGCTGAGACACAATTGTGTTAGTGATTCTGATATTTGGCAGCCTTGGGCAAGTTCACAAACTGACAGTTTGTGAGTTACACCTGGCAGGCTTACCAAAAATATATATATATAAAAAAAGAGCTAGACAGCTGACAATTGTGCTCCATCTCAGCTGTAACAGGTAGCCAGTCTGTTTGGTGGTGTTTTCTTACCCAAGTGTCAAAGAAGGTACATAACCTCCATCCTCCAGGTCGGGTGATTCACCTGAAATGTGGTCATGTCAAATGTGTTTATATGACAGAGATGCTCACAAGTCATTTTTGTGCATGTCCAAGTCAAGTCTCTAATTCTCTTATGGTTATAATGATCTGCTGCATGCCATCCGGTCTGCTTAGAACACTGGATAGCTATATATCGAAGGAATTCAAAGCATGTGTTGTGATATCATCACTCCTTTATCTACATTATTAGTATAGACAATATCAGTAGTGTTGTCACAATACTGGAATATCAATTTTCTTGAAAAATATTGATATTCGATTCCATTTTCGATACCTCAGGGAAAAATTAAAACAACATTGAGGGCATCAAATTTTAGATTTTTATTAAGAGATAAATATGACAACGTGAAGTCACATGCATCAACCTGGTGCACTTTGAGAGCAAAATTAAGAGGCTATGAAGAACTTTGTGCTCTTGTAAACAATTTTCTGCAATTTTGGTACTCAAATAAAGGGTCCTCAAATTTTTGGGGCCAGGGACCCCTTGCAGGGGAGAACATTTTCTAAGGACCCCCTCATAATCGTAACACTGATTAAGAATATGTTTACTACCATTTGTACTCTTAGATGCCAGTGGAACTATTTGTACTCTAGAACTTTTCAACCTAAATACTTCAGACCTGATTAATAGTGATAAACAGTAATTGATCTTAAAAGCGATCTTAAAAGCGAAAAAACGTGGGTGGAAGTAATGGACACAATCTTGGCGCACCGTCACGGAGAGGTCCCACAAGGTGATCCTCACACCGAACCCGCCAAGATTTTAAGTGTAAAAAAAAAGAAGTTTATTATGAAACTATGGCGAGCCTACTGTCTATGGAATTAATGGAAAAACACTGAACGCTATAACATGACAACGACGACACGCAAATGATTATATCTGAAGCGAATGAGACGAGTGACAGCACTGTGAGTGAGTGAGAGGAGGCGGGGCTATGTGGGCGCTGCAGTGCTGTGTGTGTGTTTGTGTGTGTGTGTGTGTGTGTGTGTGTGTGTGTGTGTTTGTATCGGCTTGCTGTTGGAGAGAGAAGAGAGGATGAGAAAGCACAGCTGGTACTGGTGTATCGATTGTGTGGAAAATGATGTAGGCCTACTGATGTAATGATGAATGATTGAGTCTCAAATCTTGAGTCTCAAGTCTTTTGAGGACGAGTCTCGAGTCAAGTCTCAAGTTACTGTCTGTGCGACTTAAGTGCGACTCAAGTCCAAAGTCGCAGACTCGAGTCCCCATCTCTGCTCTGCGATCCAGACAATCTGTTGCTGTCGATGGATCCAAAAAACTTTCACATGCTTGTAGTTGGTGATGTTCTGCCATACACCCACCCACACACACACACGTACACACACCGTTCTGAAAAGTTTCTTTCACGCTCCGCGTTCCCACACGCTCGTAGAGATTCAAGACAACAGATGGGAGTTCTGCACATATATACTGTCCGTGCACGCAATGCACACAAACAACTTGGACTTGCGCACACGTCAAACTGTGACAGTTTAGTAGTTGTATTAGCAGCATTGCACGCAGCTCGACTTGATAACTACAGCAGAGGTAGAGCGAAGGAGCGGCTGCCTACTGAGAATCTAATAGTTCCGGCAGCTCTCTCACTCACCTCAGCTACCTTTCGATCCTATCTGTCTCCCTCCATCTTTTATTCATTTCTGTTCCCCTCAGCACATCCGTATTTCTCTCTGCCTCCTCCCCTGTCTCCTTCTCTTCCCACCTTGTCCGCTTTCTGAATTTACCACCAAGGCTTGCCTTTTGGCAGTTCCCCCCTTCCATTTCTCCCGCCCTTCACTTCTCTCCCTCGGTGTCTTTTTTCCTCTTGGCCTCCCTTTCTTTCCGTCATAGTCTCTTTTGCTCAGTCTCGGTATCAAATCCCATTCTTTTGTACTTGGCCCGAACCTATGGCGCTCTCTTTTCTGTCTCTCACCGTGCACCTTCTTTCAGAAGTTTGAGTTGGCAGAGATTTATGGAGGGAATGCCTCGAGGAGAAAGGGAGGAAAAAAGAGGTGAGGTCAGGCGCGCCGCCAGGGAGAGACCCGTACTGTAAAGAGCATCGCAAACACACATCCGCCAGCTTTAGATTAATCTTATTAATTGCTTGTGCGAAACTCGGGGGTTGTGACACTCTTGTTATTGCTTTGCGTTATTAATAAAAAGAGTTACGGAATGGAGGGGCTGAAATCAATAAGCAGGCTTAAGGGGAAATTAAACAAGGAGAGAAGGGGACAGGGCACCGGGACAAACTCGGTGCAGCTCGGACATTGTTATTAGTTGCTGCTGCCCTTTAATGAGGGTTATTTAACGGGCCAGAAAACAGGCACACACAGCAACCAGCAAACTGAATGCTGATTTGCAACTGCAAGTACAAACCGGAGTCTGACAAAACTCCTTTTATACCAAACTGAAAACAATCAGAGTGAAATATGAAGGTGCCGGAAAAAGCAAAGAACTTGGCCAAAACCCTCCAGCCTGCTCACCCTCAAATCCCTCCAACCACTCCTACTCACTCCTGCTTGTGTGTGTCGTTCGTTCCACTTTTATCCTCATTTACCTCTCTCTGCCGCGCTGGTTCTCTCTTTATCACTCTGCCTCCCTCTCTCCCCTTTTCCCACAGCGGCTTTCTTTTATGGGAAATGTATTCATTACAGGACAATAAAGGCCTGATTGGAAGGAGTGGGCCATCTCTCAGAACAGGGTGTTAAAAAGCAGGCCAGAGCGAGTATGTGATGACATTACGCACCTGATGTCTTCACTCAAAGGTAGCACTGATTTTTCCTCGCGCGGCTGCTTACCCCTCAACATCGTATTAGAGCACCTGTGATAGAACATTGTTTTTTCACGCCATTAGACTTCCACGATATCAGCTGCGCTTAACTGCCGCGCTCGAATTTACTCGCTATTCACTGTTAGGAATGCAACATGGGCTTCAGAGCCACTTTAGCAATGCTATATTTACATTTAACAATCGCCTGGATCCTAGTGTGACACTCGTTCAATTATGTGATGTGTCTCCCCTGTGTAAACACAGCACAGCGGTGTAATGTAATTCGCTGCAATAAAGACGTCTCAAGGGTGGCTGACAGAGATGGATAGATCAACACAGTCACAGAGGCTCATCTGCATGGTGTTAGTTCACTCCCAACTTCTCCTTCCATTTTCCCTCGTCTGCCCTTGTTTTTCTCCTCTATTCATAAAACAATGTTACTTAACAATGTATATTTGTTAAGTAATGTTAATTGTTAAAGGACCAGTGTGTAACAATTAGAGGAAACTATTGGCAGAAATGGAATATAATATTAATAACTATGTTTTCTTTAGTGTATAATCACCTGAAAATAAGAGTCGTTGTGTTTTCGTTACCTTAGAATGAGCCGTTTATATCTACATAGGGAGCCGGTCCTCTTCATGGCGTTTGTCGGGTTGCACCGCCATGTTTCTACAGTAGCTCAGAATGGACCAAACACTTTGTTAACTTTTCCTGCTTGTGCCGGAGTCGATAACGTTACCCGCTCCCGTCGCCGCCGCTCTCTCTCTCTCTTGCTTCACCACTCACTTCCCATGTACACACACTCTTAGCACTCTTACAACAACTGGCTCTAAAGAGGGCCATTCACGTGTTCGTGTCGGCCACCGTAGCTCTCCAACACGCTTGGCACACAGGGGAGAAGTTGTAATCTGCAACCTCACCGCTAGATACCGCCAGATGCTACATACTGTTCTTTTAAGTCATGAGTTGTTATGGTGCATGCCAACGCTTCACAAACCTACACCTACACACGCAGAAACATGCTCTGGTAAAGCTTTGTTTATAGTCGTGCGAAGCACCATGCCGTGGGCCTATACAGCTACGAGCACGCACAAAGGTGTTTATGCTCAATGCGTTGTTCTTTGCAGTATTCTCTGAAACACCAGAGGGCATATAAAGAAAAGATTCTGGGAAAAAGCAAGAAGTCAACAAGTTTTATCGGCAAAATGCCATGAACCAAACTCCTCAGTGCTGAGGAGGAATTGTAATTAACAGTAAACTCATATCTCATATTCATGGACATACTTTGTCACCTTTTATACAATCCCTGTAAAGAAAGGAGTCATGTATAAACTAAGGTTGAAAGGTTTGATATCCTGTAAACAATCTGATTTGGCTGGCATAAAGAGATATCCTGCTTTTAAAGCATTTAAAAATGAATTGGTCGTCTTTCCAATTCTTTATTTTACTTCTTAATTTAAGTTATTTGCTTTTATCTTATTGAGGCTGTCATGTCTGAAAAGCCCCTGCGCACAGCAGCGCCTAGTTACAAGAATTCAGATGTGCACGACCAATACGTGATGATGTCATTTTTGGCTCGCACACCCTCGTGCTGGGGACACTACGGCGATCTGCTTAACACGTCTCCACTGTGTGAACATCCTCAGAAATGTGTGTATATGTGCGCATTACCAGAAACACATTTATTCTTAGACTGATAAACTGGCTCTAACAATATATTGGCAGAGTTCTATTGGTATCAGTGAATTTGTTGGCTGATAATTAACAAGAAATTGCAGAACAGAAATGCCAAAAATAGTTAAAAACACAAAAACACATTTAAGAGATCCTTATAAAATGTTTGTGTATGTTGTGTGGGTATATAAGAAAATTAATATTGAATTTATTGCAATTTATCATTATCAGATAAAAAAACAAACAAACTCAAATACAGATATTGGCCTCAAATATCCAGCATCAGTCTGGCTCAGCATCAGTAGTAGTTAGTCCCTGTATAGCATCAGACCAATACATGACTTATATAACTTTACAATGGAGATGCAGGTTAGAGACATGCAGTGGTGGAATGTAACTAAGTACATTTACTTTTAACTCCACTACATGTATTTGGCAGCTTTAGTTACAAGTTACTTTGTAGATTTAGATTATTAATACAAAATAATCATCAAACTATGATACGTTATTGTAGATTGAGCCACATGGCAGTATATAAAGGAATTAAAAGTAGCTCCACCTTTACCAGCTCCAACATTAAAGTGATGAACACATTAATGCTTCAATAATTATAATCCAATAATATAATATATATTATTCTGAAATGGGACATTCTGCATGATGAGTACTTTTACTTTTGGTATATAAAGTATATTTTGATGTTAATGCTTTTGTACTTTTACTTGAGTACAATTTTGAATGCAGGACTTTTACTTGTAACCAAGTATTTTGACATTGTGGTATTGCTACTTTTACTTAATTAGAGTACTTCTTCCACCACAGGAGACTTCTGTCATATTATTAGTGCAATAATTCGTTAGCTGTAATGGGACAAAAACGCACTGTCCGTGAATGAAAATTCTCTGAAAAGATGCCAAATGTGGTGACATCATCACCAGCCTCCCTCAGCCACCATTAATGACTATAGACATTAATGACTATAAGACTGTATGACCAGGAGACACTTTTATTACAGTCTGGCACAGAAAAGCTCAGTGGCATTTTATTGGAAAACAGTCCAGTAACTGTAACAGTACAAAGTCTGCACTGCACAGACAGCAGAAGAAGGAAATGCCCCTCCTATACAAACCACTGCAGCAATAAAAACAAGATAACGAATACTGTAAAAAACAAATAGTCAAGTGATGGGAGATAGATTGGTTGGGGAAATGGAAGTATCCTATAAGACAAAGACGTTTCAGCTTTAGTTTAATTAAAAATCTTTGCTTTCAAACAGCCAGTACAATGAGTTATTTTTCACAGTTCAGAAAGATTGCCCTCTGTCGTGAAGAATAGTCAAACCCCAGGCTTAATAACAGAATTTGTCAAGCACCCCTGAGAGCAGTTCACCGAGCTTAGTTCCCTAAGTGAGAGCTCGTCTGCCCATTTTGCACAAAGTCTATTGAGCCGAAGCCGTGCGGCGCACTGTCAGCACTGATGAATCTGGCCTGCAGGTGTTTACAGGTGCAGACAAGTGTGATGTCGATGCTCTGGGGGGGCAAACGATTCAAAAGTCTGTGATAACACACCAAAGCAGAAATATACATGTGCGAACTCTCTGCCAGATGTATTACCCCCCGTGTACGCATTGTTCTGTCAAATTCAGTGTGAAATTTTGCGCAAGGGCACACGCCTGTTGGCACAATTAACCAATAATGGATGTCAACGAATCCCTGTTTGACCTTATTTGGACATAAACCAGATTTGTTTTGTCCTTAATCTGGCATTGGCAACGTCCTCTGACAGCTTCACAGCAGTCATATTCGTAATTACACACATCCATAACACACTGATACGTTGTGAGCCTTAACAGCCTATTCACGCCGCACCTCGTGATACCATATAATGCATCGAATGCATGTTATTACAGCACAATTTGAACACGATGTATTTAAACATGTACAAGAATAAAAATCATCATGTAGAAAGCAGGATGTTAATGCACTAGTCTCTGAGTGTTGTGTGGAGCCGTGTTGAGGATGTGTTGAGGCTGATGGCGTGATGTGCTGCAGAGATTAAGGCTCCAAATAAAATGTAGCCCAAAGCCCAAATTTCCTCTTTGATATTATCTTTCTCTTTGCCGCATTTGCTGTTTCACAGTCAGGTCAGCCCGCTCATGAAGGTCTTTGTAAGCACGGTGTAAAGCATGTGCGGGGGTTAGTGCTCGATAACGATTACTTGATTAATCGAGTAGTCAGGGGACAGAAAATTAATTGACAATTATTATTGGAATGAAGAGTTCAAAAGCCTGTGGTTCTGCGTTACACTTAAAATTGAGGCAGATATATTCAGACTTTTAGTCCATGTTTGTAACACAGGCTGTTTGTTAGCTGAGATATCCCTGATGACATCACTATGACATCATGAAGGGTAATTTTCTCAGTCTTGACAAAGCTCCTTCTTAGACACAAGACATTATGCAACTGTTCTCTAAGACTGAGTAGTACTAAGCATGACGCGTACACTGACCTCCCTGTCGAGCCTTGTGAATAAAATTGACACGGCTTGACAAGACCTTCTTGTGTAAAGTCGGTATAAGTCATTTTTTTCTTTAGCTCCAAATTTTTGCTGGTTTCAGCTTGTCAAATGTGAGAAATTGCTGCTTTTTTTTGTGTTACATTATTCTAAATTGAATATCTTGAGTTTTAGACTTTTGGATGACCAAAACACCTCTGATTCTACAAATTTGTGATTTTTCACATTTACAGACTAAATAATTAATTGATCAAAAAGGAAATTAAAGGGATAGTTTGGGTGTTTTGAAATTGGGTAGTATGAGTTACTTATCCATAGTCAGTGTATTACCTACAGTAGATGAGGGTCGGCACGCCCCCAGTTTGGAGAAACAGACAGAAGTATCAACACGGAACCAAAGCAATGTACTGCTGTGGATGGGGGCAGCAGCAAAACGTATTTTAGCCACCTAAAAGAAAGGCCCACCTAAAAAAAATCAATATCAGTTTAAGTGTACGCTATATTTAAAATATTTTCACCGCTTTACCTTGCCGTCAGACAGCTCTTTCCGACGGGGAACTGAAGCCGTTGTATCCATCTATGCTATTTGTTCGGATTCACCAACGTCACACAATAACACAAACAAACTAACCAATTGAGGCTGCAGCAACCAATGTGTTCTGCAAGGCAAAATTACAGTTTTTTCAATGGAGTTTGGTTGCTTTGGCGAGAGCATAGATAACGGCTTCAGTTCCCAGTTAGAAACATAGACTGTATAGCAGTCTCACGGCAAGGTAAACCAGAAAAATATTCTAAAAAAAATAGCTTACACTTGAACTGATATAGATTTTTTTAGGTGAGCCTTTCTTTTAGGTGGCTAAAATATGTTTCGCTGCTGTTCCCGTCCCCAGCAGTACATTGCTTTGGTTCCGTGCGGTAACTTCCGTCTGGCGGCGTGCCGACTGTCATCTACTGTAGGTAATACACTGACTATGGATAAGTACTTGATATAACCCCACTTCAAAACACCTGAACTACACCTTTAACAGATTAAAGGACAATGAAGATAATGGTTAGCTTCAGCCTAGAGGGGGCACATACAGATATGCTCATGACTTGTTCTTTCTGTTAAATGCATGCGTGGAAAATAGCACATGCACTCTTTCTGTGCACACACATATTTTCATAGTTTATGTGGATCATGTTTGAACCATCAGGTTGTGGTGAAAAGAGTTTAAGGGTTGGTTTGTGGCTGATGTACGATGTGTTGTCTGACCACGATGGAAAGCCACAGTGGTTAAAGCTGGTCTGAATAGCCACACTCGAAGGCGGAGGGAAAAGCCAGCCACCATAGCAATGGAGGAGACACTATATCGTTTAGATATGGAGAAATAATGGCTCACATTTTCAGACTTTCCTCTCCTGGAAGACAGTTATTGCACTCAGTTTGTTCACATGAAAAATGCCACCTCCGCGCAGCTGGCCAGTCGCTTTGTGAAGTGGGTTTGAATGTCGGATCGTCTTTTAGGAAAGTTATAGAAGTGGTCGTATCTGATGTTGGAAAGGTGTTGAGGAAGGTGTTTCTGAAGCTATCAGACAAGCAGCTCTGATGGAGTATACCGACCCCTTTGAACCAACCTCATATGAGTGCGGAAGCATGAACACAGTCACAGGTATGTGTCTGCACATTAATCAGCATGCAGACACACTCGTACGTCCACCGAAAAACACGATCATCACTTCCTTTTCTCTGTAAAGTAGCGACTAATCAGTATGGGATCTCAGTCTGCAGAGATGAAACGCCTCGGTTGAAACGCATCAGTTATCACCCAAAAGTGTTAATGCAGCAGCATCATTCACCACCTGAAACGCGCAGCACAAAGGGAGAAAGAGAGTACGTTTCTCGCCATAAATCTGATGACGGATATTTTCGCCTCTGCATCTTAACTTTTGCTTTTTCATTTGAGTGTATTAATGTGTTTCGAGAGATGCGTGTGGGGGTGAGTGTGTGTGGGATTTATCTGCGTGTGCACGGCTCTTAGACTTGTGTTTGTTACCGTTTCTGTTTTGAGAGAGTACAAAGAGCCTTCGGTGGGAGTTAAAGCTCAGCCTCTAGTGCTATAGGCCTCTGATGGAGAGATTAGCGGGGAGAGCTGTGAAATAAAGAGCGTTAATTAAAAGCAGAGAGTGGAGGTGTGGGAAAATCAGGTAAGAGAGATAACATGGAGCCGGGGAGCTGAATAAAAAATGATTTACCTGCCCACACATGGACACACACACACCCACACATGCATACACAAAAACCCATTTTAACCTGAGAAGATAGGGGGTTGAGGGATAAAATGAGCAAGTTAGCGATGTGGAAAGTGCGCAAGAAAAGGCACATCTCTGAGGAGGAGGCGGTGGGAATATGAGATTAATTGAATCTGATTTTAATCCTGCTGTTTGTTGTGTACATTTTTATACAGAATTTTAAAGGGGTGGGTTGGTGTATGACTGTGTTCTTGTGCTTGTTCCAGGAGGTCAAATAAGGCGAAGAAAAAAAGTTTAAAAAAAAGTGAAAGCCATCGGGGGCTGTGATGGCAGATTAAGAAGACGAAGGCCTCGCTTCCTTTCTTCACGTTTGAAGCCGAGTAAATGGAAGGAGATAGCATTTGAGTCAGGCATCCGAGATGATTGCAGTTTCTAACCATGACATAATTACAGAGAGGAATAATGTTTATGTGTCTGAAAGGGTGACGGAGCAAGGGGGCGAGGAGGGAAGGAAAGGAAGAGTGAAGGAGGCAGCTCATAAAAACAGTTTTTAAGTTGGGAGTTGTGTGTGGGGGGGGCGACGGCGCTGGAGAAAGTTGCCGAGGTGGAAAGGGCAGTAAGAGAGAAAGCATGAAAAGAGAGAGGCAGCGAGCTAAAGGGATTAATGGAAACGGATTTTAATCCCGCCGGTGATATTAGGGTGAGTTATATTTGGGGGTGCCAAGGGGGCGGGAATTTAGAGGGAGGGTGGGGGGAGAGAAAGAGAGCGTGGAGGGAGGGGGGATTACATCTGTAAATCATTTTAATGACGCCTCTCCTCTGCATTAGGGGGCAGCCAGGAGGCCAAACAAACAGTGTGTAATTAGAGCAGGGGAATGGGAAATAGAGATGACGAGAGAGCCGGGGCAGGGGAAAGCCATTTGGTAAAGTAAAGGATTGGAACAGGAGACCTTTGGACAATAATGGTTATGGCTCTCATTATATGGTGCCGCTGTTAAGAAATGAGACCTCTGTGTAACCACTGAGGAGGAGGATGATGAAGCTGCGGGCGGCCGCGGCGGTGACGTCGGTTATAGCGTCGGGGATGATGACGGCGGAGGTAATAATGTAAGATACCATCCTCCTGGCCGGGCGATGATGGTGATGAAGATGCTGCCGTAATGCTGATTATGATTATGATGGTTGGAATTATGATCACAGTAATGGAGATGATAAATGTGATCACAGTGTCATGATTGCCAGCGCTGTCAGTTCTGCTAATTATCCATCCATCCAATTTCTGTACCCGCTTATCAGGGTCACAGGGGGGCTGGAGCCTTTCCCAGCATGCATTAGGTGGTAGATGAGAGGTATATCACAGGGTTATCACATACAGTATAGTCATGCACTCACATTAATGTCGTTAAGAGTTCCTGTTGGGGGGGAGTTGGAGCCCGCTCTGCTAATTATCGGAAGCTAAATTTAAACCATGTTTTTCGGCCGTTCCACGTAATTGTGTGTCCGAGGGGTCAGTGTGCTCGTTGGGTTCAGCACAAACTGAGCAGTGGTCTAAAATGCAGTGTGTGTCCAAGCTTTTTTTTTTCACCTGCAAAAACTGAGAAAGCTAACAAAAGGTTATAGGACTCCCTCAGCTGATATGTGATGACATTTCATTTAGACTTTAAAATGTCAAAAGTAAAAAGTGTAAAAAGTATCCCATCACATTTTCCAGAGACCAAGGTGTCGTCTTCAAATTACTTTAGTTCAAAGTAGGGCTGTCAATCGATTCAAATATTTAATTGCGATTAATCGGATGATTGTCTATAATTTATCGCAGATTAATTGCACATTTTTTTCTGTTCAAAATGTACCTTGTGCAGTGTAAAAGAAGAGGGACGGAATCTACAGTTCTCTGCAAAAAAATAATTTTTAAGCTCAAGTGGTATCTTCCAAAATCTTTTCATGCAAAATTCCTTCTTTCACGGTTCACAAAGTCAATTTCTTGTTTTTGGTTATTTTAAGTCTTTTTTTTTTTTTTAGAGACAGGCTGCCAGACTTTTCACCAAATCTCTGAATCATGATCATATCTCTCCTATTTTAGCTTCCCTTTACTGCCTGTCCATTTTAGAATTGATTTAAAAATTGTAATCTTGACTTTTAAGGCCCTGCATGGGTACTGTATGACACCGAGCTACCTGGCTGAGCTTCTAACTCCTTACGTACCAACCTGAGGTCCTCTGATACGGCCCTGTTAGCTCCTCCCTGGTCAAGGATGAAGACCAAGGGTGAAAGGATGTTTACTGTTTGGGCTCCAACCCTGTTGCATGGCTTACATGAGGAAGTTAGACTACAAAACTCACTGTCCTGTTTTAAATCATCTCTCAAGACTCACTTTTACCGATCATCTTTTTTCAAATTATTTTATCTGTTACTTATTTTATCTGTTCTTGATGTGTACTTTTATCCATTATTTTTATTTCTGCTGTTTTATGTGTTATTTTTATTTGTTGGCTGTGATCTTGTATCTGATTGCTTCTGCTTTTTTTTTTTATTTGTCCTTGTCAGCAAAGCACTTTGTAACAGTAGTTTTGAAAGATGCTCTATAAATAAAGTTATTATCATTATATGAGGAACAACATACACTAAAAGTCTGACTCAAACCGAGGACATTGCACTTCATGGTCGGCGCCTTAAACCTAAAGGCCACCAGGCTGCTTAAGAGGGAATTTCATAATAAAAAGACTTTAAATCTGGAAGATGCCCATTTGATTTGTCTAACTTAAACTGCTGAAGATTCAGTCGCTTTTATTGCTCATTTCTTTAACGCAACTTGTTAGGCCTCCTCCTGGCTGATGTCTTCCTCCACGCTGTAGTACAGGCTCAGTTTTTTTAAAGCTAGAGTGAAGCTACTGTTATCATATGAAACTAGAAAACCTAAGGAATCCATGTCATACTAACTTGTCGCTAAGGAGGCTAAATAACGCTCCAAACTTACGCTAAATTTTGGCGTGGAAAAACGGGTATGGCCATTTTCAAAGGGGTCCCTTGACCTCTGACCATAAGATATGAAAATGAAAATCTCCCCCTTACAGAGATTCCCATGATAATCGCATGCAGTTTGCGTCAAGTTATAGTCAATTCAGCACACTGACACACTGACAGCTGTTGTTGCCTGTTGGGCTTGAGTTTTCCATGTTATTGTTATATTTGCGCATGTATTTTTATGTTAAATGCAGTACCTGTGAGGGTTTCTGGACAATATTTGACATTGTTTTGTGTTGTTAATTGATTTCCAGTAATACATATATACATACATTTGCACAAAGCAAGCATATTTGCCCATTCTCATGTTGATAAGAGTATTAAATACTTAACAAATCTCCCTTGAGGGGTACATTTTCATTAGATTTTTTTTTAATGGATTATAGGAGTGGGTGTTTATGTCTTTCGTCAGCAGATGCATTTCTTTATTTGTTAATTACTGTATATGGCAGTAAAGAAAACCATATTTTCCATGATACATATAATAATTGGTTAAAGTCATGATGAGGTAAGTGAAGCTTACTTAAAGCGTCAGTACGGTTGCAATAATGATCAGTTATAGTAATGGCGATGACGGTGCTGTGGGCACCAATGATGATGACAATGATGTAACTCATTTACACATGTAATTTAATTTAGTTGAAGTCATCGGTCAGCCCCTAGTTTTCTCTCACATGTTATCAGTGGCATTGTGAGTGTTTCTATCATCACCACAGTGCTAACACTGATAATGAAGAAAATGAAATGTTACATTTGCTGTCGTCAATCATCTAACAGGCTAAGGGAGGGAATGCCCTTTGTCGTTCCTGTCTGACCTGCTCCTCACACTAACACCGATCCATAATTCATGTGCTGTGTAGTGGCTGCTGGATGGCGATACGGAGATGCTATCTGCTGTACACGGACGACTTGTTTGTTTTGCCGGGGAGCTGCATATAAATGAACGCAGGCAGGAAGGAAACCCATATAGGCTTATCTAAGGTGCGACAAATGCTGGCTCGGTATAGTGAATGAAGGGGAAGACGAGCAGAAGGATGAGAGAAGGAGCCAGGTGGAGAAGTGAAGGCGCTGTGTGCACTCAGCTGATGCACGGCTGTATGTGCTCTGTATGTGAGTGTGCGATTGCAGATGTGTTTAACGGAGTGGAGGAAATAGGGGGGATTGTGGGAAGGAGAAAATAGATGAGGAGAGGGGAGCTGATTAAGGTGTGCGAGTGTCCCATGACTATGGCTGTGTGTGATTACTCTCTGACCTGTTGCCTCTGGCTTTGCGTCTACATAGACACTCTCATTTGCACCACATACACACACAAACACACATACACTCTAAATCCAGTGCGTAAATCCAGCCCAGGGCCACAGGGCAGGCAGGAAAAGCACCTCAGAGACACAAAATCTCTCCCTTGCTCCCTCTTTTTTTCACTCTCTGATCTCTCCTTCCCTCGACTTTTCTTTTCCCCACTTTCCTCCTCTCCCTCTCTCCTAAATCCTCATCTCCATATTCATAGACAGAGGGGCTCTTTAAGAGGGGCTGCTATCTGAAATGGGCCGGCAGCACCTCTTGTTTGTGGCCCTCCAAATGGAGAAAAGCCATTTCCTCTTCCTGTCAAGCATGGAGGTACACTGGTGTGTGTGCATGTATGTGTCTGTGCATGCACGTCCGCGGTGCGCGCTCGTGTTTGGATGGAGAGTTGCGTCGTCAGGCAGTTTCACAGTCTTATGGGCCGAGAGCGGGCCAACTGTTGGGAGCTAAATCTCACTTTCACAATCACACTTCCCGTAAAACCCTTTAAACTGCAGCAGCGCTGGAAGAAGTAAACAGAAATGCGGCAGAATCAAAAAGAGAAAGAGTAGGAGACCTTGCAAATGTTTGCAGGCTTTATTTATTCAAATGAAATACTCACATTCATAAGAAACAGTGAGTGAAAAGTTTTCATATTTTATACAGCTCTGCAAAGCGTGATTGATGGCTTCGTGGTCAGTGATGAATAATCTGTGCAGACTGAATAAGATGTTCACCGAGTTGTTTTTTGTGCTGTTTGGAGATGAATGCAAGTGAATGACATTGCATTAAAAAGACGCTACAGAAGATTTATTAAAATGTAAAAGATCTCAACCAAAACATAGAAGATGCTTTAAAGCTGCAGTAGGCAGAATATTTTTGGCATCATTGGGCAAAAATTCAATAACAATCTTTCAGCATATTGTAATTCAAGTGTTCTGAGAGAAAACTAGATTTCTACACCTCCTCATGGCTCCGTTTTCAAGCTTTAAAAAAATCTAGCCTGTGACGGGAGACTTTGGCCAATCACAGGTCATTTCAGAGAGAGTGCGTTCCTATTGGCTGTTCATTCAACCGAGTCAATCGCTCGCGAACTCCGATCAAACGGTCAAACAAGGCAGCGCTGATCAAATATGAATCAATATTCTGTTACTGTAATGCCTATTTCTCACCTCAAATGTTTTCAGAAACATCTTGTAGTGTACTGTTTAGCTGCAAAATGAGAAAGTTTGCTCCGGCTGGTGGGCCGTGCTTGGTATTTCCTCAACTGATCTCAACATGGTGGCTGAGTCACAGACTTTCTCATTTTACAGCTAAACAGTACACTACAAGATGTTCCTGAAAACATTTGACCAGCGCTGCTGTTGACCGTTTGATGGGAGTTGGCGAGTGATTGACAGCTGCTCAGAGACGGCAGGTCCCAGCTTGGCTCTGATTTGGTTGTTTTCCTCCGGTCTGTGAAATCTTGCAGATGCTATAAGGAGCACCGGAGGACACAGAGTCTCATGCACTACTGTCAGGATATAGTGGCTGTTTTATAAAAATAACTTTTTTTAATCATATTTGCTCCAACCTTCCTCCCCCAGCTTTAACGTACGAGACTTTGAAACTACATTTATGTGTGCATGTGTGGCTCAAACATTCATATAATACAATATAAATGTGTTTAATTAAATGCTGGAATATTCTCATCATGAAAACCCCATAAATATCACTTGATTACCAGTATGGATAATTGCATTAGTGGAATAAATCCAATCCATGTAACACTGCCATCACAACACACACACACACACACACACACACACACACACACACACACACACACTATCTGCAGTAGAATGATGCAACTCTATTTTCTAATTCAGAATGAATAAACATATCAGACTAGAGAGTAATTCAACACAGTTTTAGCGCCTGAGGGATGAGGAGAAGTGAGAGGAAGAGAGAAGGGGAGGCAAAACTGCAAATGAAATTGTGCAAGTTAAGGAGTGATGAAGAGTCAAGAGTTTTCTTCGCCTCTCACCTCCTCCCCCCTTCATGTTTTTTTTTTATATTTCTTTCTCATCTTTTCCGTATCCATGATGCAACTGAGGGCAACGGCTGCTTTACTTCGAGATTCATTGAGTCATCATCAGAAAAAAAATAAAATAACGGCTGATGAAGGAGGCGACGAAGGGTGGCTCTCTCTCTTGTTTCCTTTTCCCTCCCCGTCTCTACCTCCTGCTCACCTCCTGAAGGATCAAAGACGTGATGTTGCATTAATGGTACGTCACACGCTGACTCGTGTCTAGCCATCCCAGAAACACTTGCGTGTCTGGCTCAGAGTCAGGCTGCTGCTTCACGGAGTCAAATGTTCGGAGCTTTTGTCTCTTAAATCCTAAATCCCACAGAGCTTGAAGAGGTATACGGTTGGCTGAGGGCTGCTGTAGATTTTTGGAGGATGTGTTTTTCTGCAGGGACAAACAGATGGATAAATAGAATATAAATAAATATATATATATATAAATAAATAGATAGGCCTAGATGATTATCATGATTTATCCGTGTCTCCTAAAAATAATGTTCATATTGAAGTCATTTGCATTAGCACATATGTTTATTTTTTTTTATAAAATGTTACATTTAATTAAGTAGGTTTTTAATCAACATAATGAGGACACTTTTCAACTGATCATATCTGCAAACTGTTCACTGTCAACATATTTGATTTGTTTTCACTACAACATCTGTTCCTGGCAACTAAAGTGTGATTAACGGTTTTGCGGTCATGTATAGACGACTCAAAGCACTTTGTTAAAGTCAGGGGAAGATTGTTGTCTTTGTTGAAGATGCTTTATACGATATCCAGAGCATTAATATAGCAGCAACCAACTTTTTGCTATGTAAAGATATAGAGGAGTAATGTCTACCTGAGCAGAGAATGAAGTCGCTCTCCCTCTGTGTGTTGTAATACGAGCTTCTCCTTGCTTTGTTGACATAGCCGACCGGCCGGCGTGCTTTTAGTGCATGTTCATGCGTGCGAGCGTGCCAAACTGGCTAGCTCACGGCCGCCGCTCCGGTTATAGCTGATAATGCGTCTCGCCGTACACTGCTATCTCTGTCAGCACTTTAGCCATTGTTTGCACTGTTTAGCGTTGTAAGCACCATTAGCAGCGTGCCGCGGCTCACCTGTCGCCACGTTGAGAGCTGTAGAGAGGCAATAGAAATGCTCCCAATCCCGTATTTACCACCTTGAAGTACTGAACAAGGCTTAGAGTATGCTAGCAGCTCTGTGACCATTATCTTAATTTCTAACATTAATTAGCACTAATTGCAGCTATGAAGTTCTATACGGTCTGAGTTCTCTGATTTTCCTTCTGGGTGAATCCTCCAGTAACACGCAGTAAATAGGCAAGTATGTGAACAATTCCATACACGATGCAGACGGTTGTCCACGCGAATGCATGGTTAAACAACAGTAGTATCACCGGCGTTTAGTGGTATGGTTGTAAACCAAAGTATTGGACAAATAAAATTTTACCTGATGATGGCGGAGATGAGAGGTTAAGGGATCACCAAGGTTATTACGATTCATCCTCTGGGGAACATGAATGTCTTTACAAACTTTCATGGCAATCCATCCAGTATTTGTTGAGATATTTCAGTCTGTACCAAAGTGGTGGAGAGAGTAGCCACTCCGCTATAGCGTTGCTAATAAAAAAGTCCATGAATGCACAAAACGAGGCATTTTGACTTTGACATATTTAAACCACAATTTTTTACGAACCAAGAATTTTAGTAGCCTTAAACCAAATAACACTTGGAATGCAGGATGCAATCCTGAGTTTCCCGTTGTCCCCTTTGTACACCCAACCACTGTAACACATTCTGGATTAGAGAAAAAACTGCCAGTGAATGTAATCCATGCAGCAATTAAACCTCCTTCAAAGCAACATTTTGCAAAAGAAAATAAGTATTACAGTACATGAACGCATTTTTCAGAAGACAAGGTTGCAGGTTTAAACTACCCAAATAAAGCAGGGCCAGTTGATCAAACAGACATCAAAGCTGTGCGATTTGTCTTCAGTCTGTCAACACATAATTGTGTAAGAGATAAAAGATGTTATCCATCATATTCTAACTTCATTAGTTAATAAATGCCTATGTGAAAGCTAATGTCGTACATGATGATATGCAGGCCGCTGTGCCGTTTGTGAGCAGTGTGTCAGGATTTGATTGTAACTGTTGTTGAAAATGGGGATCAGCAGGTAGACAGTGATGATGTACTGTAACTTAACTCAGCTCTGATTCCCAGTGTTCATGTGTGTGCATGCGTGTGTTAAGGTGACTCAGACTGTACTTCTTACCAGTCCTGTAAAACCAGTCTCCGCTGTCATGTTGACACACTCTGTGATGTCACACACTCCTCAAGAGACTACGCAAACGTACGAGGATGTGTAAGAACTTGCCTTGATGCCTGAAAACAGAAACAGAAGAACAGTGCGCACACACACACACTCTTGCACAAACACCACACTGTACATTTATCCTCATTTACTCCTCCTGCCTCCCCCTCCTACTCTCCCTCTCCCCTCACTAATCCTTTTTCGCTCAGCGCTCTCTACGGGCCGATTTTCTCTCCCCCCTCCATCCTTCTCTCTCCTTTCTCCCCATTCTTTTCATTTTTCTCTTTTCCCTTGTTTATTTCCCCTGCCTTGTTCCCTTTTCTTCCCAATCCCTCCCTGCTTGCCTCCTGTCTTTTCTCCTTCCACCTGCTCTCATTTCTCTCCCCGGCTCATTTTCTCCTTCTCCCCCTGTCTCCTAGTGTATCACTGCAGACTCTTGTAGTCAATTATCCTTTCTGTTAATGAGCAGATAAATCTAATTGCTCTCTCCTTCAGTGCCTGACGGCGTTACTCTTCTCTGCCTTTCTAAGCCCGCAGGACGCGCATCATTCTCTCCCCCTATATTTCAACCCCCTTTCCTCGGTTCCTGTTTTTCATCCTCTCCCGTGGCTTCCTGGGCCTTACAAGGATTTGTATTGGTCCTCCTGTTGGTTGACTACCTGCATCGCTCATGTCATCCCTGTTTATATTTTTATTCCGCTGCCCTGAGCTTTTCTTTCACTTCACCTCAGCTGACTATTCACCTTCACCTCGACTCCACATCTGCTCACTTTATCACTCCTCTCCTTCTCTCCGCTTCAGTGTGATGGGTAGTATAAGAGGGATATGATGGACTGTGAAGGGCTGGTGGCCGTAGGGATTGATAGCGACAGAGGGCACGGGCGGTTTATCCTCTCCGCTCATGGGGTCAGCAGCTCTCACTGGTAATCTTTCCACTATCGACACATGCTTAATTATAATTATCTGAGATGACACAATTTGTCCATTAAGCAATTAGTTTATCAACAGAAAATGTATTGGCTGAATTTTTAATTATCGATGAATCCTTCAAGTCACTGTTAGGTGCAAATATTGAAAATTCAAGCTTCTCAAATGTGAATATTTATTTTTTTCTAAGTCGAATATGACTGTTCGCACTGTTGGTTTGATGAAATACGCAATATGAAGATGTCACCTCTGGCTCTTCTAAGTTGAAATGGGCATTTGTCTCTATTTTCCAACCTTTTATTGACCAAATAAGTAGAAAATAACCAATAATTAATCGATGAAGAAAATTATCATTATGAATATGGATTATGGCAATCTGCTTTTTAAATACTTCTGGTTCAGACACGCGGCCGCCTGAAGTTGGCACTTCTTGTATATAAAACAGCAGGGTGAAGAAAACATTTTGAACAGATAAAAAATGTGTGGTCAATTTACGATTAATTGCGATTAACTATTAACAATCATGTGATTAATCGCGACAAATTATTTTAATCGATCGACAACCCTAATATACTGTATATATAGAATATAGAACGAAAAGTATATGTATTTATATCCTTTAACTTCTGAACGTCTTGTAAGATGGACGGAACCTCAGCCGTAAGGGGTCATTTTCATTTGGAGGATTTAGTCCTCTTTGATGCTTCTTTTCTTTAGTGATCGGTTTCTCCTTGAATGAAAATAGCCATTCAGTATTTTCTCTTCAGTTATTGACCTTGTATTTAAACGATCTGCCTTTTGCAGGAAAATAATCCTTGTTTTCACAATACAAGTAAAAAAAAAATCCCTGAATGTGGTAAAGTCAGCAACACTGATCCTTGAGCTCACTTTAATGATGTGCATGAAGTTAATTTTGTAGCTTTATTCTCTCTGTGCGGCGAGCAGCGCACCTCCCGCTACTGTCACACTAGGGTGAAAACTGATGTGTCAACACTCCATAATGTATGTGAACTGTTGGCAGAGGAGGCGTCTTATTGACATAATTGATGTCGCTGGATGGCAGGCTGACTGTAATAACAGACATTACATAGTGGTATCAAACAGCATGGAGATAGCCCTGAATCAGCTTGCTGTGCCATGCAGGGGTCAGCAGGAATTATTGGTTACCGTGACACTTGAAACAAAGTCGGCCAGGCGAGCATGTTGATGCTGAAGATGTACATCCACCATAATCTCTATAAACAGATATATGCATATTATGAATGCAGAATCTGTAGGCAATGGGACAAGATCTTGGTATCTTGGTTAGTCCTGTTTTCCATTTTTAGTCCATTTGTAGCCGAGTAGTATTGACCAATCATGTATGAGCGGGCTTTGGTTCCATGCAGATAAACAGAGCAAAACAGGCAAAATGTATTGGCTGAAAAACAATCTCCGAACCCATCGGCTATCTTCTGACAACTTTTTATCAGCTTAGGTGAGATGTCGTTTCTCAACTCTAACGACCTAATGACCGATAGCCGATGGGTTCCAAGATTGCGTCCACCCAAACAGGATGGATGGGTTAGTATTACACTGGAGAACTTAATGTGCAGTCGAGTCAGTATAACAGCTGTACAGTTGCTGCTTTGTTTGTAAGTGCTGGTTCTATCATTAAAACTATTAACAAGCTATAAAAGAAGCTTATTTTTAGTTTAGTAAGCATTGCAAAGGGTTTTTGTCAAATTTGGCCAACAAAAATATACAGACTGCTGCACAGTGTCAGTGTTGCCGACTCTTTTCCCAAGAAATTTTGTGGCAATCCAAAAATATGACGCCGATAATATCATACTTGAATGTGTTATATTTGCTGTTGTCCCAGTGCTGAAACGGTATTCAAGACGGTACAAATCTTTTTGGCAGGCATACAAAATAACTGACAAAGATGGCCAATCTTCAATACGTCGCTTCAGAAACCTCACAAACATCATGTCTGTGTTATTTTAGTTCAGTCAGCATGGCAAAAGGTTTTTGTCTGACTAGTGAGTTACGCTCAAATTTGGCCATCACAAATATACAGACTTCTGCACAGTGTCAGTGTTCTCGACTCTTTTCCCACGAGATGTGTGGCGATCCAAAAATATGATGCTGGCAATGTCATACTTAGTTTTAGTTTATTAGCACAAAGGAAAGTGATAAAAAAAAACAAGTACATAACAACAAACTGCATAGATTGGGGTTTCTTACCTCTCCTGCACAAAGGGCTTATAGTAAAACCTCCCCTCTAGGTTTTACCATTTATCCTAATACAATGGATATTTGTTAATATAATGAGATATGAAAATAAGACAAGTTGTGTTGTGTAATAATGTGTTATATATGCTATAGTCCCAGTGCTGAAACTGAATTCAAAACAGTACAAAGCTCTTTTTTGCAGGCATACAAATTACCTGACAAAGATGGCCGGTCTTCAGTACGTCCCTTCAGAAACCTCACAAATGTCTGTGTTTTCGTACAGTCCATGATTCTCCCAGCAGACAGGTAGCCGCAAGGACTTCCTGCATTGCTGAAGGGGAAAAAAAGTAATTCTGCCATTGGAGTAACCAGAGGGGAGACGAAACAAAAATCCCCTCCAGACTTTCACAAATCTCTGATCTCTGATTGCGTCAAGTTTAAAAGTACAGGCAGGGTAAAACAAGTATTTAACTCGCACACTGGTTCCACATTAGAGAAAGGACGAAAATAAGCTTGAAGTGTAACGTGCCATAACCACACTGTCAACGCAATTTATGTGTTTCATTACACATTGTGCAGTTGTGTTTTGTGCTGGTACTCTA
Organism: Sebastes umbrosus; assembly: GCF_015220745.1. Classification (NCBI taxonomy): domain Eukaryota; kingdom Metazoa; phylum Chordata; class Actinopteri; order Perciformes; family Sebastidae; genus Sebastes; species Sebastes umbrosus. The sequence goes on from NC_051279.1 coordinate 11,806,916, forward strand.
ATAGTCCTGGCAAGGTACCCAAATTTATTTTGTGCTGACAGAAATTTAGTCTTGGTGATGTAAGTGATACACACAACGTCCCAGTATTTGGAAAGCCAGAGGGTGCTAAAAATAATCACGATAGACCTGTGAGGGGTTCAGAAAGGCATAAACACACACAAAAAGGAGAGAAGACATAGAGCAGCGCACCCAAACATAGATAGAAATGATATTTCACATAATTCACCCTCGTGCATATATAAACATCAAAGCGAACTGCTATCTGAAGCCAAACACAGTTGCATAAAAATGGGCACACACACACACAGCGGGACGAAAGATAAAACATCTCTCCGACACACATATGTGAAACCGCTGAAATACAGAAATCCACGAGGAAACGTAAACCTGCCATGCATGTACACAGTGGGATGTAGAAAATTAAGAACATCACACATACGTACACAGCAACACCGGAGGGAATACAAACAAGAGAGACACGAGCCATCATCATATGGCGTCGTCAAGCTGTGCGATACATTTATGTACAGATGAAGAGGGTCTGTGTGCATTTATTGTAAATGAAATGTTGAATCAAATGCGAGACATGCGAGAAGCTTTTATGTGTACAAGTGTGTCTGTGTTTGTGCACATGAAAAAACACACGGGTGGTGTATGCGTGTGTGCGAGAGAGACTGTGCGTACTTGCACTGCAGGTCAGGTTTAGTTCATTTCCACCTCATCTACCTCAAGCTCATCGTCCCCTGTTGAGCCAATCAGTGTCCTCCGAGACAACCTATGTCTCCAGCGGTGCCTTGAGAGCCGAGCTCAGTGATGAACGGAAGTCTGGTCGACACAAACGCACACCTGCGTGCGTTCACACACACACACACACACACACACACATACATATAGAAATAGAGAATTCCGACTCGAGCCTCACGGTTGGACGGGCTTCTTTCTCATCACTGCAGAGCCCTGTGGGAAGTGAGAAGAGGGGGATAAGGATGGTTGGGTAATGATAAAAGAGGTAGTTAAGGCATAATTTGGAGCCGCACCCATTTAGCGGGCGCTGCCGTCATCAAATGCAGCTCCCATCAAGAGCCAGTCGATCTTGGCCGCCCCACACACAGTACAGGTCAGTGGCGAGGCCTCTGGCTGCCTACATCAAAGATGGTCCTTCTTTTAGAGTGGGCGGCCATGCTGGTGGAGCTGCCGTCCCGGGCTTTGAGACTCATTTGCCACCTGCTGGCACATTACATGCCAAATTAGAAAGCCTGCTGTTTCATCAGAAGCCTGAAAGTGGGACGCTTGTTTAGAAAGAAAGAAAACTTAGGGATGATTACAGGCAGTAATCAAAAGCCCGTAGGTGTTACTTTTCAGGCCACGAGTGAAGCATTAAAATATTAGGTGATAAATTCCTGATTTGTATCTTGTGAAATATGAAATGTTATTTGGCCTGAGGGTAGAGTTAGATAAAACTGCATTGCATAGTTTGGTTTAGAGTGAAATTCATGAAAACATCGTTACAGTTTAGTCTCTGGAAGTGCAAAACAAAGTAGAACTAGAGCAAATGAAATAAGTAAATGAAAAATTGATTACTAGCAGTCTTTATAAATTAAAGGTTCTCTATATGATATCCAGAGCATTAATATAGCAGCAAACAACTATTGTCTATGTGAAGATATAGAGGAGTAATGTCTACCTGAGCAGAGAATGAAGTCACTGTCCCTCTACGAACCGCCGGCCTAGCCGTCACCATGTTGAGAGCCGTGCGGAGGCAATAGAAATGCTCCCAATCTCACATTCAGCACCTTTAATACCAACCTTAGGGATATAGTCACACAAAACCCTTGTTAAAGACCAACCCGTTGACCTGGAAAGCCACTGACACAGCCACATTAGTGACCGCTGTGATTCTCATCACTTCCTCACAGGAGAAAGGCACATATCATTTCTGCCATTCTATTGGAAATCTGTCAGATGTGATTGATTCCAATGGACAATACACCTTGATAATATTGATCACCTGCCCTGCCTTGGGCAACATCCCTCCACTAACAGTGAGATGAAATCTGCTGCAGACAGCTCAAGGTAATTTTACCCAAGCCAAGTCCTGTTTGTCTTGTGAGGAACAAGAAGCAGCAGATTTGATAACCGGATCCTTCAAGGGTCTCAAAGGAGGTGTTATAGATTTTTAGATTTTAAAGAGGACCTATTTTGCTTATTTTCAGGTGCATACTTGTATTTTGGGTTTCCATTAGAACATATTCACATGCATTAATGTTCAAAAAATGCTTTACTTTTCTCATACCGGCTGTGCTGCAGCACCTCTTTTCTTTGTCTGAAACACTCTGTTTGAGCTCCCGCCCAGTCTGCTCTGATTGGTCAGCTGGCTCACTGTTGTGATTGGTCAACCGCACAAAACTCTTAAGAATCCGCTCCAGCTCCGCTCTAACTAGCTTTGTTTGAGGGCATGCCAAACGCCGCTATGCAAATGTGTTACTTGATGACATCACCATGTTACGGAAAAAAATGTAGGACTTCAAGGAAGGTGTTTAAGGAGCATTGTTTCTGTGGGAGTAACTCCCTTTGGCGTGGGCTTTGGGCTTTGTAAGACCTTTTACATGCACAAAAAAACAATGTAACACATTAAAGGAAAGGGAAAACGCACAAAAGCATAATAGGTCCTCTTTAATATTGATAATTAATAGGCAAAAAAAGTTGAACAAAGGAGGAATTTCACCTATGTGGGTGTAACTGAAGACTTCTCTCCAGATTGTCCATTGAGTCTCCCTTTCTGCTGCTGGTGAGGTGCTATTATAGGTTAGAACGAGGGAGCCTATTCATTATGCATAGGATGAGGGTGCTACTGGACATTCATGCAAATGTGATTTATAAATAGCAGCTGTTGGCAAAAAAAGATGACGTTCAGTTCAAAGTTGGCTACCTCAGGTGTAGTCGCTGTGCTCACTTAACTGTCTTTGACCATTGCCAAGCGTATATATCCACATTCTGTAGGATGACTTTGATTTAAAATTCCTGTTATTGCAGCTGATCCAATCTGGCAGCCGCAGCAGGTTGAAAACAATCCATAATATGTCAAGCTATTCTTAGGTTTTTGCTTTCACTTTTTACGAGACGTGATGATATATAGCAGATCGTGAAATATAATGAAACGGCTTGATCTGTGAGAACCAAAAAGCAGGACGGCTCATGCACAGCGAAGCTTGTGAAATGAATTTGGGAAGGGGAAAATGAGGCACTTGAGGAGCGGAGAAGAGCTGATTAATGGTAGGGAACAAGTGTGATTGATTATACGATGAAGTTAATCTTTTATTTCCCCCCCCACCCCCCCACTCTCACGTAGCCCCCCCTTCTCATATTAAAGCCCCCCTTCACTGACCTCGACACCCCTGTGGATGTTCGAAGCCTCTTTTTGAAAACACTCCATTTCGCAGAAGGACGTGTGATTATCTCTCCACTCGCTGCTCTCCAAATCAAATGCGGCTCACCACGTGCGGCTGACGGATCGAGCGCAGAGATGCACAGCTGTGTCTTTTCCTCTCCTAAATCAGTGTTTCCCATTATGCCCCGCAAACCACGGATAAGCCAGAAAAGATTGTCTGAAAAATCTCAGAAGAGCTGAGTTAAAAAATGAGATTTTGAAACAAAGGAAATGTTTGTGTATTATCAAACGGGGGGATTTTTTTTAAAACTCAAAATGTTTTTTGAAAACCACACAACTCAATGCCAGACAAAATAAGTGTTGAGACATTGGTATCAATCAACCCTATGAAACCCCTGCAGAAGTATATGTTGATTTGATTTTATCGATCAGCGAAGATCTTGCTTATTCCACCTTTTTAAAAACTGCTGGGTCGGGTCGCCTATTGAGCAGTTACTCAGAGAGAAGATGTAGAAGGAGATGTCAGGGTAGATAATATAATAAAGTGCAGATTCTGCAGACATAGATCCATCTGGCAAAAAAACAAAAAAAAAAACATTTTTCAACAGATCTAACTTCAAGATATTGTGCTTGTCCAATTCTGAATTCTTTTTGATGTAGACTCTCAGTTTATGGCTTCACCTCATTTATCACTTACACAGAACTTGTACAAATGAATCAAACACACTCCTGAACGTTTGAAATAAGGATCAAAGTATGTATATTGATGGTCTAGCCTTTGTTAAATAGACACCTTGTTACCAATCCTGTATTAACCAGTGGGGGGGGAAAGGTACATTAGAGCAGGAAACGTGTTTGTAGTATTATCTACTGGCCTAATGGTAATTATTCTTGCCTTGAAACTAAGGCTGCACAAATGTGGCCGAAATGATAATCACAGTTGTTTTGATCAGTATTGAGAACGCGATTATTTATCACGATTATTCATTGATTTTAGTGACAAAATATATTTTATTGCACATTCACATTTAAATAAACTGCTTGCCAACCTTAAGACATCAACAATAGGGAGACTTTCTTAACCAAAGTGGGAGTCTGGTGGTCCTCCTCAGAAAAATATGAGTTTCAGAGACTTTGTTTCGTGCATTCTGGTGACTTTTAAAGAATGAAAATAACAAAATAATAACTGCAACAGCATTTTTATGTTAAATAGGCCTACTTTTGATTTTACTTTCTCAGGAAAGAAAACTGAATAATTCGCCCCTCTGGCGTGAATTTGGAAATTTTTATTCATTCATTCATTTTTGCCCCTGCTTGAGTATTTCTTTCTCTTAGTACTCTCCATTTCTTTCTCCATTTCTCACTCACTGAAGGTCCCTTCAGACAAAATGCGTCAACGGCACCACTGAGCTCTGAAACCCATTATTTCCAACGGCTTGCGCTTTGCCACGATGGCTTTTTGCTGCGTCGAGCAAAGCCCGACATTGGGCGCTGCATGCTGTCGCGACTACCTGGAAACGACACTTGATGTAGCTTTATTTTCAACCGGGTAGAAATAGTAGGGCTTATAAAGGCTGTACAGTGCCAGAAACAGGCTGAGATAAGGAAAAGGTAAAAAAAAAGTGTGAAAAATGGGTCATAAATCGGGAGAAATACAGGAGAATTGTGACCCCAGGAGGGAACCGGGAGAGGGCAATGAAAAACGTGAGTCTCCAGGGAAAATCGTGAGGGTTGGCAAGTATGAGAGCGCAGCTTTCACTTTCATGTAGTACTAGATTCACCTCGTTTCCACATAGCTCTGTGTATGTACGTGAGTCAACCGTAAGTTCATTCATTCCTATGGGAACCTCAGTGATCTCCGATGTGTTTGCTTTTGCAGCAGACAGTAACTTATAGATATAAAAACACAGTTTTATATCTATGTAGTAACTTCTCTCCCATATCTGTGGTGGTGTTTCTATCCGTAAAGAAATGCATTTCCTTGTGTTGAACACCGGGGTCTTAATCCGTATACTCTACGGATTTACTGACACAAAACAAAACCCTGTGGAAATGAGGCGTAAGGAATGTTTTTTCAAGAGGTTAGCGCTGTAGGGTGCACTTCCAAAACATCCCGACCTCCCCCTCGAGGCTGGCTGTTAGCTTAGGAAGTGCTTGATGCATGAGCGGAGCACGCATTTTAAATGTCAATATCGCAGCGCATCATGCTCATTTAATTGTGGGAAGCCAAAATCGTGATTGCGCTTAATATTCGATTAATTGTGCAGCCCTAATCGAAGCAGTTGAAATAAACACAGTACATATTTGGGTGCATTGGTTGCCAAGAAGTGCTCCACACGAGTCTGGGGAGTGGAAACAACAGGGTTTGTCAGAGAGAATGATGAACTGTTGCTCTGCATGCAGAGAAAACAGTGATTGGTTGGCGTGGAGGCAGAGTGTGTTGGTTGGTTAGTCGGTCTGGGTCTGAAGAGTCCCCAGACAGCTCCTGAGCTCTGACTGCAGACAGCGCTTGCACTCATCTGACTCCACTGCCTTGACAGTCTTATGTGGGCCTACATCAGTTTCCTCCTGTCTTACCCGGCTCCGGTTGATCATGATGACATGTCTTCTCCTCTGCGTGGTTACATTGTGCTTCATGGCAGCTGCAGTCAGAGTCAAAGGGTGCGGGCTGCTTGCATCATGGCAGGAGACTTTTTGGGCTTGTAAAACCCAGTATTCCTGGAAATAGCTTCAGCGGGGTAGGCTTTATTTCAGCAAATAAATATGACAAAGCACAGGGAACAAAGCGGTATCGTGGAGGTAACATTAATAGAAGAAGAAAATAATAAAAGGCAAGAGGCTTATAAAGCAACACACTTCAAAAGTAATGGAGCACAAAAGCCAAATGACAAAAGCCCTACTGAACTGGGTAGAGGGAACTAAATGACAGCAAAACCTAACCAAGAAGAAATTACAGGAGGTATTTTCACAAATTAAATAACACTGGTAACGAGAGAGAGGAAGGAGAAACCTCAGTGCATGTCTCATTTTCTGGATCACATTGCTATTTTATGTGAACAACAGAGCTTTCCCTACTTTCTTCATGCATTACTCATGAGTAGATTAAAGTGAGCGAGTCAGATTCCCACATCAAGAAGACACATGGCAGTTGATCGGCACCTTAGATGTTGTGGGAGCTGAACATGTGGACTTTCTGTTGAGGGCAACAAACATTGCATCATCCTTTCCTTCTCCAAATTACTACAGGGATTTAGTGATACAAGTTAAAACAAAGATACAAGTTGATTGTCTGTTAACTTGTTTTTTTAAAAATAGGGCTGTCGGTCGATTAAAATAGTTAATCGTGATTGATCGAAAATTAATCACACGTTTTTTATCTGTTCAAAATGTACCTTAAAGGGAGATTTGTCAAGTATTTAACACTATTATCAACATGGGAGTGGCCAAATATGCTTGCTTTATGCAAATATATGTATATATTTATTATTGGAAATCTATAAACCATTAATTAATTGTCCAGAAACCCTCACAGGTACTGCATTTTACATAAAAAATATGCTCAAATCATAAAATGGCAAACTCAAACCCAACAGGCAACAACAGCTGTCAGTGTGTCAGTGTGCTGACTTGACTATGACTTACCCCAAACTGCATGTGCTTATCATAAAGTGGGCATGTCTTGAAAAGGGGAGACTCGTGGGTACCCATAGAACCCATTTTCATTCACATATCTTGAGGTTAGAGGTCAAAATTGAAAATGGTCATGCCACTTTTTCCTCGCCAAAAGTTAGCGTAAGTTTGGAGTGTTATGTAGCCTCCTTCGCAACAAGTGAGTATGTCATGTTGTTATATGTCACGTTGGTACCAATGGATTTTCTAGTTTCATAATGTCAGTATCTTCACTCTGGCTTTAAAACTGAGCCCACTACAATCTAAAAAATCGCAAGTTGTGTTACTGCGTCAAAGAAATTAGTGACGTTTAAAACAAATTTGCGTCAAATTTGACATCCCTAAAAAAAAAAACACACAACAGGAAATGACAGTCGATATGGTCTTTGTACTAGTCTTGTCTGAAACAAACAAATTGTATTGGTTTCCTGCTGAGCACATTGTTTCAAAGTACTTATCTGTAAAGACGCTGCAGGTTATCAAAGTCATTGCCTGAAATGAACAATTGAGAAAGGGAAGCTTTTTCCTCCTGAATAAAATGAACATGCTGCATTTACATTGATGGATTGCAGCTGCAGACTGACAAGATTGTCTGTCAGCGGGATGTTTGATGGAGTTCTAAATCCAGTGTATTCCCAGGAGACTTCAAATCACACAGACACAGTTGCACACAAACACACTTCAAAATATATTTAAAAAAAAAGTAGTTTCAAACTGCGCCGCAGTGAATGACAGCATAGGTGGGTCAAAAGTAGTGAGGGAAAAAAATGCTCAATAACCTCCTTGTTTCCCTTCAAGTTGATTTTTCTCTTTTGCCGTATTCATCTTTTGAAGTTAAACTTCTCAATGAGTCCAAAGTTTTCTTGGGGCATTTAAAGCCGCGCGAGAGAGCAACACAGTTTTCTGACTGCCGGGAACCTCTGCTGAATTACAGAGGCTGTTAAGACTGTTAGTCTACCGTTTCAAGTCGGCGATGGATGCTCCCGCACTGCTTATAAGCTAAGCCTTGCTATGACAGGTAATCACTATTATGCCTGCGTTTCCATTTGGGTTACTGATCACAGCATAAAAGCCCACAGCTCTGATTTGTGTGCGCCATAAAGCGCGGGGAGTGAAATGAAAGAAAAAAAGTGAAGTGGGATGTGGGAATGGTGTTGAGAAGGGTGGAGAGATGGAGAGAGATAAGTGTTGGAGGAGGTGTGATAATGAAAGAATGGAGGCAGGGATGTATGGAGGTGGAAGGGAGAGGGGGTGTCTGGAAACTATTCTCATATGGAGATGCTGAGATTGGACGAGAGGGTGAGAGACTGGAAGAATGACAAGTGTGTGGGCCAATCAATAAGATCCTGTCAAGGCAGATGGCAAATTGGAGAGTGGCGTGACACTGAGACAAATTGACACAATCAGATCTACGAAGATGAACAGGCGTTTGATGGTGTGTGCGTGTGTGCGTGTGTGCACACACTGTATGTGACATGCAGGAGACAAATAGCCAGATCACGATGCACATGCATGGAGAAAGAAGAGAGGGGGAGGAAGGGGATGTGAGAATTGGGAATGGAAAGGGAGAAAAAAAAGAGACGGCATTTGGAGCGGGAAGTGGAAATGAGAGGAGAGCGAGTGGCAGAAAGTGAAGGTGTGTATGTGTGTGTGTGAGAAGTGCATAGACCATAACCTTAAATCTGTCAGCGTTGGGACCAATATTCTCCCCCTCCGTCCTTGTGTCACTCACACATTCTCCCTCCATCGCCCTCTTTGCAATTGCGCATTAATTTTTCAGTGTCAATCTGGCTTGTGCCCTTAGCCCTACTATCTTCTCCACTCTCAGCTTTTCTCATTTCTTTGCCACTTTTCTCACTTCCTGTATTTTCCTCTTCTCACCCTCACTGTTTCTTCCCCTTGGATTTGTTTTGTTGTTGTTGCTGCCGCCGCCGCTGCTGCGTGCCTTTTGGTTAATATGTGTGCCTGCGCTCGTGTGTCTGAGTGCCTGTTTGTACCCATTCAGCTTTGCTTTATTCAGTCAGCACCATTTGTCTCTTTTGTTTGTTTGTGAGCGAGAGATAGATAAATATAATTAGACAAATGAAATAGCGTCGTCCCCGTTTTATCTCTCTTTGCTCTCCCTCTGTTGGGCATAATCCATCTCTGGCTCCTTCCTTCCGTTGCCCCTTTTACCCTTCCCTGTCTTCTCCCTCTTGTTTCTCTCCCCTTCCTCCCTCCCTGTCTCTTGCTCCCTCGCTCCCTCCCTCCCTCCTCTTCCCCTCCATCCCTTGCCCCCAACGTATTTTCATTTGGGCTGTGAAAGTTGCTGTTTGAATAGGCATATTTGTCCTGGTTAATAGCATACCTCCTCGCTCACTATGTGATTTAGCTCCTTGGCCTTATCTCGTGCAAACACAACCACTTCTCTGTATATCTGGGGGCTTCTCACACTCTCTCTCTTTCTCTCCCTGTTTTTTTTTTTTTTCTCCTCCTGTGTGGCTCTCTCTTTCCGCCCATACCTCTGGCCGTTGCAACGCCCCGCGGCTTTATCGAAATAGCGTAAACAGGCGACAACCATGCGCTTTGTATGACCAAATGTGATAACTGCAGCATTTTGCCATTGCACCAGTGTGGGGTCGTTTTTAACCCTTTATCTAATGAATGCAACAATGAATGAATCCTTTTTTCAGCTTGACATATGATATCCATGGGGAGTTTTTTGTTGCACTAATCTAACATTATGTTACACTTACAATCCATCGGAAAAGATGAGCTGTCGAGTCTTACCTTTAGGTAAAATCTATGTGGGGGAAGAAAAAGACAAATGCTGTCCTCACCTCTTGAAAAACATCAGCAAGGTTACATTCCCTCAGCTGCTCCAGTGGACCTGCTTGGTGTTATACTAGAAGCCTGCAGTTGTACTGGGGAGCTCCCTGGTGTGGCTGTGTGTAACTGTGAATGTCAATGAATGTACTGTAGCTTCTCTGAGAGACTGTCTATGGCTTTATAGTGTTTGAGTTGAAACCATAGATTGTATATAGAGATGGATGACACGTCTCCACTTCTTCCCACACAGAAGTGAAGCCAAAATATCCCACTATCGAGCTGATATCTTGAGTTTTTTATGTCATTTGGAGTCTGTTCAGTTGTGATCGGGGGGGGTGAGGGGGGCTGGAGTTGCGGTATCGAGGTCCCGCCCACACACCCGCCCGCGCCAATCACGAGCCAATCATGAGCCAAGCACGAGCCAAGCACCGCCACAGCTTTCTAACGTGAGCCACCTAGCTAAGCATCATATCTCTAAAACTACATTAATAATCTGATTGACACATGTTGTATTACACAGACGACTCGTGACGGTTATGGAAAGTTAAAGTTACATCTCCTCTCTCGAAACAATTCCCGATCCTACGGCTCCGCAACTGCTTCACTCAGAGCAGCTGTCAAACAAGACATCTCACCCTCTTCTTATAGCATGGAATAACTAATAGAGTCCTACAGGAATGAGTCCTAAAACCCCAGAAATGAGTTAGCATTTTAGCACTTCCGGTTCCCTCGTCTCAAAGGCAATGGGTTTTTTGAGATTTTGTTTCGATGCCTGAAATAAGGTCCGTGGTTAACACAAGCTTAAAAGAGTTTAACGTTTTATTCTACGATATAAAACACTTCAGTAAATTTCCCACTCGTGAATTTTGGAGTCTTTAAGTGTCTTAAAAAGGGTAGTTGCTAACAAGTGGCTAAATGAGACTACTGAACGTCATCACGCCGACTCGTCCGCCTTTACAGTGTCGTTGTGTATACTCGCGCTCATGCAACCGAGGTGTAGTTTGTTTAGAACCTAATGTGAGCTTTTGCCGATTGCAGTTATGCTTCAAAAATCTGAAAAGTGGTGTTCATTTGTGAAGATTATCGGGCAGAACAAATGTGTAAGTATCATAAACCTTTGTTTGCCACAGAGCTTATTTTCTGCAATAATCCAAAACCCAATGGAACAATCCCATTGTCTTTTTGTCGAGGGAACCAGGGCGATGCTAACTTCCTAGTTGGCCTTCAAAAATACGTCATCCCTGCACCACTGTATTAAAACCAAACTTATCAGAAAAATGAACACTTGAACATACATCAGTGTGATAAGAACTACCTAAAATGACAGAAACCATCTTTGGGGAAAAAATGTATTTGATGTGTACTTTGATTTTTTAGTTTGTCACATGGGACAAACTATTTTATTATATTTATGAGCTACTGTATACTGCAGCCAGCCACAGGGGGGCAACCGGGATGTTTTGGCTTCACTTTTGGGGAGCTGTCATGTCGTCTATCTTTGTATACAGTTGAAACACAGAGTGTATCTACAGACGTACAGGCAGTACACACCTCAAATAACTTGTGCCACTTTGTTTCTACCAGCTCATATCTGTACAACTATGAGCATAACTTGCAGTAAGTAGCATCAAAGTGATATCATTTGTGCAGTAATTAATAAATAAATAGTCAAATCAAGACTTTCCTGGAAACAAATTACTCATTTCTTTTGTATTAATGAATGCTGTCTGCCCTTCTGATAATCTCTGAGCGGATGTCATAGCTTCGCCATCTTTTATCTACCACAGCGCTGATTACTATGTTTGACAGTATGTGTTGTTCTCATCTCAAATGTCAGTGGTTTTGCAACAGGAAACTCCCTCTGTGTCGCAAATATCACAGAGGCAAACATGGAGCCGTTCCCCAGGAGAGAGACGCTTCCAAAACCCAATTACATTGTCCTTTCAATCCATCAGTCAGCCATTGCGTGCATCTGCACGAACTGGGGGAACAAGCCAGACTGTTGTTCTGTAGATTGAAAGAACATAGCGCATTTTTCTCTCTCTCGTGGGGCTTCATGAACCAGAAAGAAGGAAAATTCATGTGGAGCTTTATTTGTTTTTTGTTGTTCAACATTTTCCAAATATATCCAGCTGACCTTCGGCACTCCTCCAGCTTAAGCACCTATATGCACGTAATGGATCGACATTTGAGGCACAGCTGTCTGTGAATGGGGACTCACAGCACAGATGTCAAAAACACACAAACAATTGCAGCATGCACACACAGAAGCACTCAGAAAAACACACATACCCTTCCTCACATAATGCGACTCTCATGCATCTACACACACATTCGATGATTCAGGCGACACACAAACAAACACTTATCCCTGTGGAGCTGTTATGCAAGATTTACGTAATCAATGTCTGAAACTGGGGCTGTACTATCAGGCTTTGTCTGGCCTGTGGATGGGGAGCAGCAGTTGGAGTTGTAGGGACATTGTAGCAGTGAGGAGTTGGACCTGACACCCTTTAGCCTAATTGGTCTGATATTGGTTAAGTGTGTGTGTGTGTTATTTACCAGCTGAGACAACAACACAGGTATTGTTTTCACCTTGTGAGACTGTGTGAGTCATCACGACAAAATGTGATCCTGGACACACCTACTGTAGCGGAAACCACCACAGAAGCAGTTTTGAGTACTTTGCCACGTGTTTTTTTATTTATGTCAGTCACTGCGATAGCATTCCAACCGTGCAGTCATGAAACTTTACGGGCGTGTAGTTGAGATCAAAATGAAGGCCGAATTCAAAGATGGGGGTGGTCAGAGCAAGGGCGCCAGAAATAGGGGGGTAGGAGCCCTGGCCCGATTTGGAGGGCAATTTTTTTTTTGTCTGTGTCTATTCATGTCAGAGTGTGCGTAAAGAAAGACAATTAGGGTGCTTTCACACCTAACCTACTTGGTTTGGTTAAAACGAACTTGGGTCCGTTTGCCCGGTTAGTTCGGTTCGGTTCGGTTGGGCTGGTGTGAAAGCTGTCAATTGAACCCTGGTGCAGAACAAACAACTGAACCAAGACCACCTGAAAAGGTGAAAGCAAACAAACCAACCACAGGATTTTATGATAGCGGATATTAAGGCTGCACAATTAATCAAATATCAATAACACACAGCAGCATAGTCCGTAACATCTCACACGCAAACAACATGTCGTCAGTGTGGAAGTTCTTCTTTGTGAGAGAAGAAGACATAAAGCTGCAATTTGTAACAACTGCAAGTCCAGAATAAGCGGTGGAGGAACAACCCTAAAAGCATTTGGAACAACTAACTTAATCAGACTCTTATTATATAGTAATTCATTCCCATAATGCTGCTCAGAGTAATCACAGTGACCAACTTGTCTGCTGACAGCACAGAGCACATTATGGTGCGTTCAAGCTCTACTCAGTAAAAATAAGTATTGGGCAATGGTAAATTATAATGCTATCATGATGCGTTCAAATGTAATCTTGTAAAATGTAGTTTTTGGGGAGAAACTTGAATAAATCCAGTTATTTGAAGATTTTTTCACAACAATATCAAATAGATATTAGAGAGGGAATTATGATCTGTGTAACTTCCTAATACTAGCTATAAGCAGCTTATAATATAAAATTAAAACTACTAATGCCAAGGTTTTTCTCATTCAAAGCAAATCTTTAAATGAAAATACAATAATTTATTTCCGAATCATTTGAATTGTTTTTATACAAATAACCACTGTACATGACAATAAGAAAGTAAAAGGATAACATTTAGAGTTTTTGACAGTTGAAATGTAGCACAACATGGAAGTGAAAGCAGAGCTAGCGTCTATTTGAATGGGAAATTGCAATAAAAATATTTTGTCCCTAAAGTCTATGAATAATCAGGATAAATAATCGTGATCTCAATATTGATCAAAATAACCGTAATTTTCATTTTGGCCATAATCGTGCAGCTCTACATCCAAGGGTAATTTGTTGCAGTCGTTTCAGCTTCTCATAGCGGTCTGCACCACTGCTTTCTTTGGATGAATACTGAGACCTACATTTTCAGGTGCTCTTATTCAGCGGCACCAAAGTTAAATCGGCTTTGTTGTCACCTACACAAATGGATCAAAGCGAAAGAGTTATGAATGCAGAGTATGAATAGACCACTTGCATGTGAACATGCCCTGAAAGCATTCAGAGGTCAGGGATGGTGCTTGAGGGTTTGAAAAGGAAATCAAAAAACACGTCGTGGCAAAATGAAAACCTTTTTACGATGTCCGTAGGATAATGATTATTGTGTGTCTGGGTGTGTGTGTGTGTGAATGCTCTTTGTGTTGGTATGGGCGTATATGTGTCAACTTCTGCAATCTCAACTCTTGACTGTAGTAAGCGTTTGCTTATTCACATCCAGCGTTCTCCATTTCCCAGCACCGTCTATTTGCATGCTCGTGTCACTGTGCTGCAGGTACACTGTGTGTGGGTGTCTATAGTTGGCATCGAGCTGTTTCACTGCGTGCCAGCTCACCAGTGTGATTTTTCTCGGGGACAAGGCTAGGTCATGTTTGTACTTGTTAGTTTCGGGAAGCCGGCTGTGAGTGTGTGCCAAGGTGTGACTCTGGGTAATTTAGTATCTGAGCCCGTCTCACTTATTGACAACATGTGTCTGTCTCTCTGTCGTTGTGTCCTGTATATCTATCTCTGTCTGTTTCTGCAAAAGAATGAGAAAAATTACATTTTCCAGGCCACTACTGGTTAAAATTGAAAAGTGTTTAGTTTTGTAATGGCATTTAAGGTTGCTAAAATGTCAACAATAATGACGTGAGAGTTTCCCTTTAAAATGTATCTTAACATGATTTGACCATTCACATTCCACCAGAGCTGCTAAACTCCTTGTTACCGAAAATATACAGTACATCATATATATACACAGCATCTACATCATGGAATTATTAAGATATTATAAACCATTTATTTCAAAAGTCATGCAACGCTGCAACTGCTTCCATCATGTACAGAAGAATCCAATCAGTCCCGCTGTACCTGGTGAAGAGCCACTTTGGGCTCAAACCGTTGTACTTCTGTCATGCTATTAAACCTGAATTCATTGATTTTATTGCTGACTTATGGGCAGCTGAATAAGCTGTAAGCACAACACTGACATATTATTCACTTTAAAACGTAGTTATGGCATGTTTGCAAACAGTTGCCTCCAGCAGGCACACACGCAGCAACTTAAGCATTTATTTGGAGCCATGTCTCTGCTCAAACTGGCGAATCTACAGTGTATATATATTTAACTCTGTCTTGGACTCCAGCAACTCCTGAGGGAAATCTCTGACTCTTTAGCTGCTAAACAGTGACACACTGAATCACTAACTTTGTCCGTCTGTTGTTTGGTAGTGGGCAGGTCATGTACAAGGTTAATCAGAGCTTTTTTTTTTTTTTACTGAAAACAGCTGCCTGCTGTGTCTTGAAATGAGGTTGATGAGAGCAGTGAGACGGAACCGAAACAGTAAAGCCTTGACGAAATGAGGCAAACAATGAGCAGAAAGACGCTGAAAAACTTCACTCAGCTCTTTGACACCTCAAATCCAAGAGCTCAGGAGAAGTGCGGAGTCAGGTGATGCGTACTTTTTTGTGGATCTGTCACTACGAGTGACTCCTTTCATTGTACACATTGTCAGTTTTTTTCATTGTAGAAATAAAAGGTATTATTGCAGCTTGAAAATAAAGATGAAATATTATGTTTTATATACGCATAATTCGCAATAATCAATAAATAACTTCAGTCATATTTCAAGCAAAAATAATGAAAAAAGGCTACACATTCTCAGGTTCCAGCTTCTCAAATGGCAGAATTTTGTAGCTCGTATTTATCATATATAATTGTAAACTGAATAGCTTTGGGTTTTGGGCTTTTGGTCGGACAAAACATCAAGATATTCAGCTTGGTCTCTGCAAAGTTGTGATCACTATTTCTTTCACATTTCGTCGACCAAATGATTCATCGTACTTTTTGGCAGACTAATCGGCAATGAAAATAATCGTTAGTTGCAGTTGGTGGGCTACCTCCGGGTCTGAAAAGTGAAGCCAAGTGCCGTAAACTTGCATTCTTTCTAATAGCCAGCAGGGGGTGACTCCTCTGGTTGCAAAAAGAAGTCAGATTGTACAGAAGTCTATGAGAAAATGAACCTACTTCTCACTTGATTTATTACCTTAGTAAACATTGTAAACATGCCACCATAAACTAGTTCATGCCAGGGTGTTGTCCGGTCTGGGTGTTGTCTATATTTTCGTTTCAGAACTTTAACCCTTTCACATTGTGTTTCCAGTTCATTAAAGTTAATTGTAACACTTTGGTCGACTAAAGATGTCTCTGTTCGATTGTACTTAGCTCCACCCTCTTGTGTCGCTTCTGGTTGCAAAAAACCAAGATGGTGACGGCCAAAATGCCGAACTTGAGGCTTCGACATCACGGTGACTACGTCCACTTCTTATATACAATCTATTTTTGCAGCTCTACTCATGTCAACACATGAATTGCAAAATGCCATGCTGCTTTCACACGTGCAATAAAGGCTGAAGGCGTGAAGGCACGTCATGACACCTGTTGTGCTTTTGCTTATTTGCAGTAGCATGTGCGTGTGTTTCTGTGTGTGTGTGTGTGTGTGTGTGTGTGTGTGTGTGCTACTTGTGGAGCCAAGGAGAAAGTGTAATGTGTGTTTCTGTGTCAGACTGTCTGCTCGGATCAGTGCCAGGGGTGTTGTGTTGGGTGTGAGATGTGTTGTGGACGTATGTTTATTTATATTGCTCTGCGTTCATGTCGAAACGTCAGGCGGGATTAACGTCACTGAGTGTTTAAACACACTAGGGGTGAGTGTCTATGTTCGCTTAGATGGCTATGAGTGTCAGTGAAACATTACGTCAAAATGTCTGTCGAGATTATTGTCTATATCTTAGTCTTTTTTTTAATGTATGCGTATGGCAACAATGTCATTCGTTTCTATTTTCATCTGTTTATCCTTGTGTCTTTGAGGGGGCTTGTTTGCACGTGTGCACGTACATGTGAGCACGAGGGGCTGTGTACTCATTACATGCATGTCCGCTGCCGCAGCACCAACTCAGTAAATTGGTAGATTAGTGCACGAGGCTCTGTCAGCGGGCTCAGAGCCATGTTTCTCCCTGCTGTTCATTAGACTGTCTCTGCGTCTGGCTACGTGTTTGTCTGCTCAACTAATAGGCTTCATGGCTTGTTGGCCGCTCGGATCACAGCATCTCTGGGTGCTTGAAAGCCTGAAAATACCTTAAATTGTCTAAATGAAAATGTCCTCGATTCCAATTCAGTTTAGAGACTTTATTTTTCCCAGTGCAGTTTCTTTATTCAGGAGGAGTAACAGAAGAAAGGCTAATAAACGCCTTTTTAATCGTGTTTACATTACAAAAGGCAATTGCACTTAATGTCCCTTAACAATTGCCTGGTGTCCATTTGTTTATATTGCTAATGTACAAAATAAAAGTTAAAATTTCAATTCAGTTGCATGGAAATAGTTTGTTTAGCTTCATCTTTTGATTGGTATATATTTATTTTTCTTCTTAAAAACCCTTACATTAAAGAGGACCTATTATGCTTATTTTCAAGTGCATACTTGTATTTTGGGTTTCTACTAGAACATGTTTACATGCTTTAATGTTCAAAAAACACTTTACTTTTCTCATACCGGCTGTGCTGCAGCACCTCTTTCCACCCTGTGTCTGAAACGCTCTGTTTGAGCTCCTGGCCAGTCTGCTCTGATTGGTCAGCTGGCCCACTCTGTTGTGATTGGTCAACCGCACCAAACTTTTCGGACTCCGCTCCAGCTCCTCTCTTACTAGCTTCGGCTTTGTTGAATACTCAATTCTGTTTGGTCAATTACGGCATTCTACGGTTTGTTATTTCTTTATAACAACTGCTATGGACGCAGTTTTCATCTCGAACTCTGGCGGACTGTTTTTGTGTCAAATGATTAATTATGTAAGTAGCCCTGTAATAAGCGGGATATTGTACAGCTAGCAGGTCATTGTTGTGAAATAAAACCCTTCAGGGCGATGCAAGCCCCCTCCGCTCCTGTCGGGGGTTTATTTCACAACAACGACCCGCTTGCTGTACATTATCCCTTATGTGTTACTTGGTGACATCACCACATTATGGAAGAAAAGGCGGGACTTCAAGCGAGGCGTTTCAATCAGTTCAGGAGCAGTGTCTCTGTGGGGGAGAATTATTCCCTTTGGCCTGGATTTTGGGCTTTGTAACTTTGCAGACCTTTTACATGCACACAGACTACATAACTCACTAAAGAAAAGGGAAAAGCATAATAGGTCCTCTTTAAATTTAGCTTGCAGACACCCAGGGAATGGCTGAATGCATGGCCACCTTTATGTGTGTCTCAGTGGTATTGTACCTGTGGACTTTTGGGCTGAGTCGATAAATGAATGGATGGATGAATAGGTAGTCATCTTCTTCCTGTCTTTGTTGCTGTCTGCATGTCCAAACAGTGCGCGGGGCTGGCTGGCAGGCTGGCTATCTGGCGCTTTCCCAGAAGCATTACTCCTCATAGTCCCAGTTTCCTGTTTGAATATTTAATGAGGGCTCCGTGCATGTTAATAGGCCTGCTGTAATTACCCCTTCCTCTCCGCTCTCCCACCCCATTTCTCAGACCACATCCGCCCCAATGCCAATGTTATTTTTAGATGGCAGTAATGATAACTCTCCCACGTCACAAACATCCCCCATGCCGCTGATTAGCAGAATCAAACTCTCCCCCGTCTCCCTCTTTCCGTTCTAACCCTCCATCACTTGTTCTCCTGTCATTTCTTTCTCTCTGCCTCTCTCCCCCGTACCACTTTATTTTTTCCCGTATCACCAGCTCATTCCTCCTCTCTGCCCACGCTTTTCTTATTCCCTCTTTCTCCCTTTCATCTCCTCTGTGGAAAATGGGATATCAACAAACATTCATTCTGCCTCGCTCTCATTTCTCTTTTTGCTTCCGTCATCCCCCCCTCTCTCTCTTCCCACCTTTATCCTCGCTTTTACTTTCCCTCTTATTCACTTTTCTGCCCTCTCCATTCCTCACACTCCCCCCCTAATCCCTCCGTACCCCTCTGTCTCACTTTCTCACCTCCTTTGTAACGCTCTTTTTTTTCCTGAGGAAGTTTTAGTGGCGGTGTGAATGTGTCAGCCTGAGCGATGTCATTTTCTTCACTCCCTCCATCTTTCTTCTATTCTCAATTTCTCTTATCGTCCCTTCTTCTATTCTTCTTTCCTTCCTGTCGTTTCTCACCTCCCAGGCTGAACCTCAATATCCGACTGGGCTTTATTAGTATGACATTCATGGCTGCAAAGCCCTTTATCCCAGTCTGGCCCCCCCATCACTGCTTTCTTCCTGTCTCTCTCTATCCACCACACCACCACACTGACAGAGTGATAGGCAGCCAAACACCTACACACACACACACCTCCTTTGCAATCTCTGTGGTGATTTTTTTTGGACCCTCTGATCTACCCAACTTTTCACTTCACTCACCGCACCTCTTCTCTCGCTCTCTCCGCCCATTCTCTTTCTCTCCGTCCATGCAGTCATTCATCCCACTTTTAGATCTGTCTCTCTTTCTCTGTCACTCATTTTCCTCCTCTTCCTCGCTCTCTTCTTTTTTCTCTCGGCAAGCGCTCAGGTTCCATTAGGTTTCTAGTCAAAATAAAGACAGCCCCTGTGTAATTCAAAAGAGGAAGAATACAAAAACTAATTAAAGATGGATGGAGGGAGTGAAGGGGGAGAGAAGGCTTGGCGGTAACTGGAGTAGGGCAACGTATCTTGTTCTTTATTATCTCCTTTATTCTCTCAATTTCCCCTTTTCTCTCTCTCTCTCTCTCTCTCTCACGTTATCCAGGCCTCCAGAGGGATCCGCTTTAGAGCGTCATGAAAATCAATCACTCCCTTCGTCCCGTCTGCCCCTCTTTCATCTCGTCCTGACGTGTGGGGCTTCTTTCAACCTTCCTCTTTTAGTGCTCTCGCTTGCTCTTTTTGGGAGCCTCAATTTAAAAACAAATCACTTGGTATTTGCTTAAGGTGGACGGGGGCCGACAAAACAAAGCAACCCCAGTTTGGCCTCCCTACGCGTCCCTGCAAACACTTGGCTCCATGATCTGCATAGTGATTGGAGTTGCGAGAGGGCGGGAGTCTAATTCGGGTTGCCCATGTTTTTGAGGCGTGTCCTTTTTAATTCTAAGAGTGGCTGCCTGCTCTGCCGCGCCGGTAATCCAATCGGTTGTCCTGTTTAAAAGACTAAATTAACCCCCGTCTAACCTCCAGCCTTCCTCTGTCTGACTCAGTCTGTCTTATTCCCTCAGGCTGTGGAGGGGAGGGAGGAAGAGACGGAGAGGGAGACAGACACACCGAGGATTTCAGACTATGTTTTTGTGTTGCAGAAGAGGGGTTTAGGAGCAAGTGTGAATGAATGAGTTTGTGTTCCTGTGAACTCTAGACCTTGGGAACGAGGACATCTCAGGACGAGTGAGGATAGTTAAAGGGTCAGTTCATCCAAAAAACAAAACTATAAAAACAAACCACAAAAAAACAACAACGTATTCTCTCTCTCTTTACCTCTAGTGGTATCAGGATTAGACTAGATTAGGTTTTATTTGCCCAGATTGTGAGATATCTGTCTATGAGATTTCAATACAGTGGAGGTTTGTGATGCTCAACAGCAATGAAAACATTTGGAAAGTGCTTTGTTTGGATTATCCAGAATAAATATATGAAAATGGATTTTGAAAATTGCTAGTTTTTACCCAAAGCACTTTACAATGTGCCTTTCATTGTAAACACAAACACACACACACAAACGTATACACACACATGGCTGAGGAAAACCTTGTCTCTTACAAAATTGCATTCCCGTACAACTAAACTGCATACTCAATTACGCTTCAAGAGAAACATATTTTCTCGGTTGCACTTTAAAACAGTTTCAAACATGTGGTTAATGTTGTAAATTGAAACAAAACAAAGTAAAAAACACAACAAAGCTACTTGGTTAGGTTTGGTAAAAAAAAAACATCATGTTTTAGCTCAAAATGACTGACATTTTAAATAAAACACAACACAACTACCCCGTTAGGTTTAATAAAAAAAAGCATCATGGTCTGTTTGAAAATTACTACGAAATTAAAACAAAACACAAAAAAAATGCAACAAAACAACTCCCAGGTCTCCTGGGCAAAAGTCCTGTTTGACCCATCCACTACCACGACCTCCTCTCTACACGGACCCCCATGGACTATCATTCCAAACATATTTGTCATACGTCAAAAACAAATGTAATCTGCAACAAATTACGTTTCGAGGGAAACGTAATTCACAGTGTAGTTTCGTTTTATGGAAACGTAATTTTTAGGAGACAGGGCTGCTGGAGCTGCCACGCAAGGCACTGGCCTAACCATCAGGAGAAATTGGGGTCCAGTATCTTTCTTGATGAAACAAAAACAAAACAATAAACGCTCAGAGAAGGGATTATGACCTGCTTAACTTAATAACATTAACCTCTAATATCTATTTTATATTGCCTTGAAAACATCTCCTTCAAACAACTGTATTTATTCAGGTTTCTCTACTTCCCAAAAACTGCATTTTACAAGATTACATTTGAACACATCATGATAACATTATAATTAACCTTCATCTAATGCTCATTTTCACCGAATAGAAGCTGAACACATCATAAAAAACTCCACTAAACTCAACGCAATCTCAGACCAAACAGTCAGCATTGCATTGTGGCTAATGTCGGTACCAGGTTTTGACATAGAAGAAGAATGTGTGGAATAATAATGAAAAAAAGATGATATCTCTGGTTCTGCTGCATAGATTTTGATCCTTTCTATATATTTTTTTCCAAAATCGGTGGAGTACGCTAAGATGGTAGAAGAGATGGTAGAAATGGCTTTAGGTAAGGCCGATTGTTTCGCTTAGGACTACAAACGGTTGAGAATGAGGCCTGATTGGTCAGCTTTGTGGAATTATGCACTCAATAGAGAGCTGTCATGAGATTAGAAATAAGATGACAAGATGTTTTTGTGCGTCACTCCGTCCTCAAAACGAACACACACACAAATACACACAGCGACACAAAAACACTTATTTTTTTCCCCATTTGTAAATGAAAGCGGAGGCAAAATAGAATACCTTATACACTCCCATAAATGCTTGAGGCAGTGGAAGATTTATTTGTAAGACACAGTGCCAAACCCCCTGGAGCTTTCATCATATTAAAATTCTATAATATGCTCTGTTGTATTCGCCAATCCCTCCCTGATACACACTCATAAACACACACGCATGCACCTATTTCCTGTTCAATTTGTTATTCTAAAAGATGCAACCTAATATCTCCTTTTGTGTGCTTTTTTTCTCATTCACTGCTATTCACAGGTCTCTCTCTCCTGCCTTCCCTCACCCTCCTCCTCCTCCTCCTTCCCTCTTCCTACCCCTCCCTCTTCCTTTTTTCCTCCGTCGTCAGTCCCCAGGAGTCGTATCTAAAGTGTCCGTTGGGGATTCAGTGCTTTCATTAAAGTCATTACGCAATGCTCCCTCCTTTCCTCAATCGTTTGCTCTTGCCTTTCCATCCCCCTCTCCCTCTCTCCTTCTCTCCTGCCATACTTTCTTTTCTCGCTGCTCTCTGTCACATGCTGTAAGGAAAATATTGGAGTGATATATTTATTTCCTCCTCTGTTTTTGCTCAGTCTTTCTGCCTTTCATTTCATCTCTCTTCTTGTTTCAATCTGTTTCCATCACTCGGTCTCGCAGCCTCCCTTTTCCTTCACTTTCTATTTCTCTGATGCTTCTGTCTTTTCCTCCTTTTTCCTCTGTACCCCCCTCTGCTTCACATTATAATCTCTCCATCTCCTCCGTTATCTACCTCTCCCTCCCGGTGCGCGGCTCGCTTTAATAACGTGGGATGTGCATGTAAATCCTGTACTATTCTCCACAGAACACATCATCCTCACGCCTGTTTTATATCTGTTATCCATGCCTCCTATGATCTCACTATGAATTACCTCTCTCTTTCTTCCCGTCTTCACCCCCCCCCCCCCCTACCTGCTACTTTGATTTTTCCTGGCTCTTCGCTGTGTTCTGCTTCCTCCTCCCTTTCAACTAACTTTGTTTCTCGTCGTCCTTTAATCCCCCTCCTCTCCCCCTTGGTTTCTTTTCCTCTTTTAATCCATCCCTCTCTTCTCTCTGTCATTCTTGCAATTTCTCCAGGCTTCTTCTACTTTCCCTTCATCTTCCTGCTAACCACCCCCTCTCCCCAAAAAATCTATAAAAAGCCCTCTGAGTGCATTAGAACAGTTTGGTTTTTCTCTCTTTTCTCAGTGTTGCTTCCTCTTCATCCCCCTCTTCCCCTTCATTATAACAGTATGTACTGTATATATATATTTATATATATATATATATCATCGTGCCCTCAGTGTTGTCCCAGATCTGAGTGTGGGGGGCCACACCTCCTAACAGCCTGATGAATTCAGGGCCCAACATGAATATTTCAAACTCTGCCTTGTTCCTGTTTACTTAATGACAGAGCTAATTCAAATGGCTCCATTGATTAAAAATTCATTTTATTTGTCAGATGCTCGCCTCTTATTTATTCCTGCCGCTGCCTACGTAAACAGCCCGAGTGTGAATGTATGTGTTTGTGGAGATACTTGCCGACAAGTGGAGGCTCGCTTTGTGCTTCTCACGCTCCCCTTTGAGTGGGTAACATGTGTTGTGCGCAGCAAAAAGCGCACGCGTGCATGTGTTTGTGTGTCTGCGAGTGTTTGCGTGGCCTAATTTCCACATTGTTTAGATTTTCCCATCTTTCCTCCAGAGGCCTCACTATCACAGCACAACAACTTCCTTCATCACAGGGCGAGAACACAGAAACCATAGCGCTCTAATGCATTCAGACCCCCTTTTATTCCATCTTTTCTTATACCATCTCATTTATTTGAATGATTGCTGTTGTTCCATCTTTTTCGCCCTCGCTGTCTCTGATTCCCTCCTATCTCCTTTTCTTTCATCCTGATAAAAACAAGCCTCTGTTTATTCCTCATATCTATTTTGGTGTGTTTGTCTCTTTGGTCAATGCCAGTCCACAACACTGCTTTCACTCTGAAGGCAGCGGTCATGATGGGAATGATTAACAACTCACTTTATGTGTGTGTGCGTCGAAGCTTTTTTAACTTTTTTTTTGCGAGCAAGGACGCCGTATGTGGGCAGGTGCCCACAGATCCCAAGTGACAGCTGATCACAAGCTTTCTGCATCGACGCATGTCTTCCTTTAAGTTCTTCATCTCTCCACTGATCTCCCTTCTTTCCGACTCTCAGCGCGTCCCTCCTCTCTGATCCTCCTCTTTGTGTCGTTTACACTCTCCATCTCGCCTGCTCCCCTTTCTATTCTCTATCCTTTTCTACCTCTTCCAGATGTCAGGAAAGGAATCTCTCGTTCATTTGATTTTTGTCCCCCCCCACTCCCCCCGCCTTCCTCCCTCCTCATCTAATCTTGTCACAAGGCAAGTGAGGAAGAGAGAAGGAGGCGCGTGGCAAATGGAAAAATGGGGTCTTTTATTCATGTAGTTCTCCCTTTTTGTTCTTCTTATATGCCGCTTTCTTCCGCCGGAAGGGCGAGTTTGTCGCACATATCTGAGAGGAGAAAAGAGAAGAAGGAACGCAGCGGAGGAGTGAGAGATGGTACAGAACAGCAAAGGACAGAATAGGAGAAGTGATTTTTTTCTTTGAAGGGTTGTCAGGCCGTGTCAGAGTCAGAGAAAAGGAGGGACGAGAGGAGAGAGGAAGAATGCAGAGGTGTCAAATCTGTTTATCTCCCTAAAGAAAGTGACAGTCGTTTACCAGCTAACAATCCATTCTTGCTGCTGCACTCCTCTCCGACTCCCTAGCCTCTGCCTCTTATTCTGCCTTTCACTCTATCTCCCTCCCTCTCCCCTAGAGCGTGCTTTCCGAGGCGGCCTTGCCAATTTACTGTAACTCTCCATCATCTTTTCTCCCTTTTCCTCATTTTCCTTTTTCATCTCCCTGCATTTCCTTTCTCAATCAAATATACATGTTTTTTTTTTGTTTTTTTTTCGAGGCCTCCCTCTCTTTCGTTCCTTTCTCTTTCCTCCAAACATCCGCTCATGTTTTCTTCCGCCACTGTCACAGCATTTTATCTTGACATTTCAAAACCGAGGCGGCGCGCTCTCTCAAGAAAAATGTCTCAATTGTACACACGATGTTGAGCTTATTCATGTGTCTGTGTGTTACCCTGCCTTTATCCAAGAACGCGTGTACTGTAGGCCTCCCGTTTCATGAAGCCCTCTGATGCCCTTCGGCGTTTGCTCCGAATCACACAATTCATATTGTCTGCGTGCTGATGTCAACTTTGACAACACTTCACTTTGTGTGTGTGTCTGTGTGTTTATGTGTGGACATTTTGAGATCACTCGCGTGTGGACGAGGATAAATAATTGATTATGCTGGAAGTATAGCCGCCATTGTCTCCAACATGACATGTGATGGATGCTGCGCTGGGGGAATTGTGTGTGTATATGTATGTGTGTCTGTGCGTGTGTGCTCTCACAAAGAGTAATTATCACTGGAAGGTTGCTGCCCTATTGGCAAATGCCAAATGTTTTGTTCTGCTCTGCTCCAGGTTAATTGACTGATTGAAGTACAAGACTCCTACTAATGCTTTATGGTGCTGTAATGTGCGAGTGCGGGTGTGACTGTGTGTGTGGGTGAGTTTGTGTGGGTGTGTGTTTTTCTCCTACACTTGAACCGCATTAGAGAAGGACACGATTTTGAGCTGAAACAAAGAAAAGCAGCGCTAGAGGTGATAATGAGCCTAAATCCTGTTACGTGTGTGTGTGTGCCGACACACTGAATGTTTTAAAAGGATAACTCCTTGTTTGTTACGACTTGGGTCTCCTCTTTTTAATGTCTACCGGTTACATTGTACTCAACAAAGCAACTGCTGAGATCTGGGAACATGGTGACAATAAACACAAGATGATCAAACAGGTTGTAAACAAGCCTTAAAGGGGAGGTGTCGTGCTCATTTTCAGGTCCATACTTGTATTTGGGGTTTCTACTAGAACATGTTTACATGCTTTAATGATCAAAAAACATTGTTTTTCTCCCACTGTCTGTCTGAATATACCTGTATTCGCCCTCTGTCTGTCTGTTAGCGCCTGTCTCTTTAAGACTCCCTCCTGAAAAAGCCCAGTCTGATCTGATTGGCTTGTGAGAAAAATATGGGGCACCATATTGTTCGTGTACAGAAGGAACCCGCAAATTACAAAAACGTGCAAAAACTCTCGCACAACTCGCTGCCCGACGACCTATCCTAACCTTAACTATTCGAGGTCAGTGCCTAACCTTAACAATCTTGCGAGAGTTTCCCAAATTGTGGGTTACCTTCCAGACACGACCAATTGAAGGCTGGGACAGCTCTGGGTTATGACACATGCGTAACTGGAGTTGCGATGTTGGAGAGGTACATCAGACGGCGCTAGAAATAAAGGGATGGTGTCCACTCATGTGCTCTTTACGGGACGATCGGCCTGACAGAGCTTTTTAAGTACGCTTGAATGGATGGCGGCCGAAAAACAATAGAACATTTTCAAATAGAAAGTATTTGTTTATGGTATTTTATTAAAGATCTTTTCAATAATTGCAGAATTGTAATGCTCACCCATAAAGTAGGCAACACTCCCTGCGGACGCCTCAGTGAAACTAATCAATAATCCTCATTTTCTATGATTGTGAGCCTTTAAGCAAATGAAGACCAGATTTTACTGCGCATGTGATATGATATGATATCACGATGATATGACGCAATTATGAAGCCGTGATATCTCCTCCTTTAACCCTCCCTGCCTTTGCAAAGGTAGTTCCCAAGCCGTGTGTGGAGATATTCTGATGAAACTGCATTTTGGAAGGGGAGCCAAATCTAAACGGCTTGTTGAATCACGTTTTGTGATCTAGGCGGCCCACAAAAAACTGACTGGGTTGTCTTATTTCACAGTTTTCTGGGTTGGTAGGTGCTCCAGATACCCAAATGTATGTGCACAAGCACTGAAAAAGTGAGTTTTTCATGATATGTCCCCTTTAAACAAGTTCTGTACCCCTTTATTTGGAGGCTAAATCTGAAGTAAGGGCGTCATGCAGGAACATTGTGTCAGCACAACTGTGGCAGTACATCATGGTCAAAGTGGAGTCATGAAGTGAGTCTGTAAATCTTGATGTTTAAAACGGACAGTTTGGATACAATTTTTAGTACATCCAGTCAGTGTGGCTGATAATTTATTTTACTGCTCGCAGATATACCAAAAGATTGATGTTTCTTGACCCGTCAGTTCTTTTTCCCAAACCAGCAATCAACTTGATGAGTACAATGTTGTTAATACCAATAGAAACAATGGCCACAACTATAAAAAAAATAAGAACCAAGTTGTTATAAACCATAATTATCCTTTAAGAACGTGTTTCAAGATGACAGACAGCAGCCAGACTGCGACACACTTAGCTCTGATTACCCTCTGCTGAAGAGCGCCGCAGCTGACCTGAGCACCGGAAACACTGCGAGCAAAAATGTCACTTATGCATGAAAAGAATGCGTGAAATGCTCTGGACATGTGTGTACATGCGAATGTGTAAAAGAGTGCTCAAGAGAGAAATGGAGATAAAGCGTGCCCTTTCAAGTGTATATATGTGTGTGTGTGTGTGTGTGTGTGTGTGTGTGTATGTGTGTGTGTATGTGTGTGTGTGTGTGTGTGTGTGTGTGTGTGTGTGTGTGTAAGCCTGTGGATCAGAGCGCTGGTTAAATGAGAGGGGTAATGCTGTAGCTTTGTCAGAGCGACGAGGGGCCTAACTCAGCATTAGTCCGACTGATCTCCATTTGTTCCACCCGTGTAGAGAGAGAGTCAGACGGAGAACGAGAGAGCGAAAAAGAGGGAAACAGAGAGGCAGCGGGAGCGTGATGAATCACATAACCATTTGGGAGTTGGGATGGGGCAAAAAGGTTGGAAGGGAAGAGAGATGATGGAGGGAGGCAGACAGACAAAAAAAGAGGAAAGAGACATATTGTGACGATGACGCCGGCTAAATTTGAAAATACTGTTTATGTGTGAAAACAACACGCACTCGTGTTTTCCCTCTGAAACATGTAATAGCTCAGTTTTGTTCACTCAAAGGCTGAAATGATTGTTCTCTGAAAGTGCACGTAAACATCGCTGTGGGTCTACAGCAGGGAGGGATGTTATGGATAACCGTAGGTTACACCAAACCTCCCTAATGTCAACAATGCGTTGTACAAACCTGAACGTCAAGCAAGCTGATTAATTGATATAAATCCTTTTAGGTGGTTTAAAATGGAAAAGAACGTAAATCCAAAGAAAGAAACAGGCACACAAGCGTCTTCTAATGACCCCAAAACCCCCTTCAAATGTCTGTTATCATATTTTATGATGTTATCACCCTAAAAAGAAATAGGGAAAATATGATTTTGTGTTATTCTGGTTATATAAATGTAGTTTATGGTGCTGTTAGATTGCTCCTAGACCACCCCATTAATACAGGGGCGTGCAGGAGAGTAAACAGTGAAAATGCTGTTTTTTGAAAGGCTAAACGCCAACAAATATGGACTGAAGCAGAATATTCTGTTAGATAAAAACATATTGTGGATTTTGGAAATTACATTACAATTACAGAGATGGATTGAGCGCTGCATCGCTCGCTGTGTGTTTGTGTGTGTGTTTAAGAGAGAGGGAGGAAGAGAAGGTTGAAGGTAATGTTTCATAATAATAATTTCAATGCCAATGTTATGAATGAAGCTCTGAGCTATTCATTGCAGTCCTACTTATCATATTTTTCTTTTGATTACCATCCACTGAGCACGTTGTCTTGTTTGTCTCCGAAGCATCGTTTCTTCTGTGTATTTATTTTGTCCCTGTCAAATATCGGTCCAATCTGTAAACCTGCAGACTATCTGTCTGAATGAACACCATTGCTACAGCCGATTTGTTTACTGTTCCACCGTGAAAAAGATTCCGTCTTCAAAACATTAATTCCGCATCACATTTCCTCCCCGCTCACGAGCGCCCTATCTGTCATGCCTCTGCGCCCCACTAGGGGGGCGCGCCACACACACTTTGAGAACCACTGATTGCCCAGAGAAGCATGTTCCGGCCTTAAAACGCCAGCGTTTTCAGATTTCTTTTGAAAAAGCTTCTCTTTTCAGGTGTGTAATACTCCACGTTATTGTGGACAAAGGGCCGAAACCAAGAGAAAAAAATGTTTTTCTAAATGTGACCTACTGTGGCAGTACTCTAAAAGAAGAAAACAAGGAATTTCAAAGGCGAAAAAATGATAGTACAGAAAAGATGGAGTGGGGAGCAGAGAAACTCTGGAGCTTTGTTGCTCGGGTATCGCTTCCCCTCCTCTTTCTCTCTTTCTCCACCATCACAGTCCTTTGATCTGAGCTCATGCCAAATTTAGAGATGTGGTTTAGCCCTAACCTTTCGTCATCTCCCTCTCTCTCTCCTTCCTTTCTCTTCCTCTCTCTCTCTCTCTCTCTCTCTTTCTCTCTCTCTCTCGTACACATTAAAAAGGCACACAATGATAACTCTCTCTCACTCTCTGTTTCTCTCTCAGCACAAATCCATGCATTCACATGGCTTCATGCTGTTATAATTTGAGTTCCGCGTGAGTGGGTGCGTGACGATGACAGTTAGAGGACGGCATGAAAGAGCTGCCACCCAGTCCTCGGGTTGAGACAAGCTCATAGGCCCAAACCATGCCTATCTGCCAAACCAGCAACACCTCCATTACAACCATTATAACCAAGTCGCAAAAGTCTGACGCCTCAGGCCTTTTTTCCAAATGTAATTATTATACACTAGAAATCTCCCTCCTGCACTCACTGTGTCACCCAAGTGAATTCTTTGGAAAAATTATCCATTTCTTTTTCTTTTTTGCAAGGCTCAAAGACTGTAATCTGTTTTCTGGAATGAAAAGATGTTAATATGCATCGTCAAAAAGCAAGAACGCATGAAAGGTATAATTAAGAAATCAAAAAAAGCACATGACCAACCATCAACAGACCAAGGTTATCATAGTAAATACAAGATTTAGGAAATTGAAAAACACTGTCACAAACTGAGATACAAATAAAAATTACATTGTGAAAAAAACAAATAAATGACAAGAATAGTCCATCAAAAGGCACACGCTCTGACGAAAAACTAGAAAAGGCTTTTCAGATGCAAAAAGGGAAGGGATTGTAAGAGCGAGGTGCTGAGAGGCAAAAAGGTTTTTATACACCTTCTGCCTCTTTCCGTCTCTCTCTTGATTGGCCCTCGCTGTTTATCTGCTGGCCTATTTAATCTCTAAAAATAGCCTACAGGGTTCTTGTGTTTGCCAAGAATGGTCTTATGGACTCACCTTTTATTCATGTTTTTTGTCTCTTTTGTATATGAAATACATTAATCATTTTTTGCATCTCAAGAGCCTCTCCAATATGTTTTACCGTTGGAGTGCCGGCCTGTTTTTCCTCTATGATTAGACTGTTCACCTTGGATACATCCACGTGATATCAGCTCTTGTTAGCCTGAAGTAAAGAGCTCAAACCTTGCCATATTGTTAATATTCAAAATATTTTCTTATTGTGAAAAAGTGTTTTCTTTTTGCTTGGGGAAACAATAACAAGAGCCACCATTGAATAAAAACCTTGACAATAACTACCCTACGAGATGGTGCTCCTTTTAAACACCAACATGTCTGGTAACAGCAGCCTTTCTTGCTCTGAGAGGAAGTGCCGTATTGCAACGTATCCTCATACAACGGTTCATATCTTACAAAAAATGAATACTAATTTTCTCGTTTTCCTACGAATGTCGGGTAACACGTGATGCACATGCAATTTCCACTCTAATCTTTTCAAAATAAACTTCTGTAGGTTTAGACAACACAACTACGTTTAAGAAAGCATCGTGTTTTGGGTTAAAATATCTCTGGAATTGGCGTAATATAAGTACGGAAGTTACGTGACAAATAAATCAACATGGCAATTTGCAAATACTGTTTTAAAACATCAAAGAAGAACAGATTGCTGCTAGTTTGTCACGTAGCATGATAGCAAACAACAACAGTTCAGTGCTAGTGGAGAGTATAATGGTAGTCAGAGTGAGGTAAATGTAGTAGTGTATTAAACAGCTGTTAAATAATAATAATAATATTAAAGACGATATATCTTTTTAATCCAGTAGTATTGGATTGGTACTCGTAATCGGCTGAAACCGCAAGTTCAGGTATCTGAATCAGTATCGGGAAGGAAAAAATGGTATCGGAACATCTCTAGTCACGATTATGTGGATTACATACAAATTGATTTTGTCGGATATATACGAATTACAGTGCATTACTTTTTGCAGGCATAGCTATGAACGGTGTATGAAAACAGCCTGTATTGTCAATGCTGTCTAGATTTGAAAAAAATACAGTTGGCATGTTTGCCTTTATTTAAATACATAATGGGGACAACATCCACCGAAGGTCCCTGGCTGGATTCAAACCAAGGTTGTTGTGATCATAAAAACTACATTGTGGACTGAAATTGGAAGTTTGAAAACATATATGTATTCACTGATGTAAAATCCCACACTATAACAACCCTACAGTGTATATACAGTATATACAGCACACATTGTATCCAATGTAATGCTCCACTTGAATGTGAGTGCTTGGCCATGAGGACCTCAGTGGTAGAGTATGTATATGGGAGACCATTACTTGATCAGGTCTCCTCTCTATAAAACCTTTTTTTTTTTTCAAGAGAGACCCGGCCAAGAGGGCAGCATAAATCATTGTACATGCTGTTCTCATACACTGTTCGTAGCTATACCTACGAAAAGGAATGCACTCTAATTTGTACGTATCCCATGAAATCAATCAATGTAATTCACGTAATCGAGACTAGGAAGAAAGAAGAGTGACAAATGCTGCGTAGGGAGGAGGTAGGGATGGATGTGTGGGTCAAAAAACACCAAGCTTTCACCCAGGAGACCGCTGTTCGTACCCGGTGTGAAACCAGAAGTCAACGTTGATTTATTTGTCATGTACTGTAACATCCGTACTTAAGTAACGCCACTTCCGTAGTTATTTTAACCCAAACCACAATCTTTTTGTTGCCTAAACCTAAGTTATTTCCTGTGAAGATGGAAGTTTATTTTGAAAAGACTGGAGTCTGGTCACGTGTTGCTGGACATTTGTAGGAAAACGCACGAAAAATGAGGAATAACTTTTCGTGAGATATATGAACCGTTGAGGATACGCTGCATTGTTACAACTGTTGTGGAATTTCTGATACTCAGGTTAACTCAGTCAACCGGAAGGAAGAGGCCCCGGAGCTGTTGATGTCTTACACTTTGATCAAGCAGCAATTGTCAGGCCTCCACATTGTGGTGTCTCTGCGTGAAGGCCTCACAACTCTGCCCTTTCTCCCTGGTGCTCAGTGTTTTATCTTTATCATGTTTTGACTTACCTCTGGCATCTGTGACCCTGGTTGCCCTAGCGACTGGCTCTATGGCCCCTGCTAGAGACACAGCTGTACAGATAACGGTGGCGCCCCTAGACAGGAATCCAACCCAATAAGGTCAACAGAGGGACACTCTGAGAGACACTCTGACCTCCCAACCAAGGAGAGAAGAATAGATAGAAAATTCCATCACAATAACAATAACATAAATAGGCTAAGATGAGTAAAGAAAACCGTCAAAATAAAGTAAAAACAATACATTTAGAGGCAAAAAGTGCTATTGTCCAGATCCTTTAAAACTGACTCAAACAACTCTGACAATTTCAAGTCTGTCTATATACATTGTTCCAGAAGTAAAAGGGCAACTCTGTCCAAACTCAGGGAGATATAGAAGCACGTCTGATCTGGGGAATCAGACCAGCGAGCTTCCGTTCTCTGGGCAGCATCTCAAGAGAGACAATCTCCTAGTTTAAGAACCACAGGCGAGTAGATCATAATCCTGTCCTAATCCTACTGTGACCTTTTAAAATTTTAACAGAGAATGTGGACAAAGATGCATTTAAGGAACCCAGACCTAAAATGAAGCTCTCCGAAAAAAAAAGTTAAGGGTTGGCTGGCTGTAATGGGCCGATATGGTGTGTTTATGTTGCGCCTGTGTAATCATATTACACCCACCCTGACCTTGCTGCTGGCAGGCTTCCAATTTGAGTCGGTGGCCCACAGTGAGAGTGTGTGAGGAGTAGAGAGCCAGTACAGCGCTGAATCTGACTAGTTTTCAGAATGAGCTTGTTGCTGGTGTACTGTCTGAGCCCGAGGGGTCGAGCATTAGCTGTGGTCACAGGGTGTATAGAGAGATTTTGTGTGCAGAGCGGATTGCACATGTGTTTATGTGATCCAGGATGAGCGGTCTGTGCAATTTACTGTGTTGCAGGTGATGCTGCTGGGGCTGTGCGGCGTGTTATCTGAACCTGAGGGTTCAAGCAGCGGTTTTAGATGAAGTACGAGCAGGTTTTTGTGTGTTTGGGTATCGGCGCTCATGGGGAATGTAGTGCAAGCAGTGTTTTCTCTCGCTGTGACAGGTGAGAGGTCAGGACATGATGGTACAAGGGAGAGAGAGAGGGCGAGACAGCGGGGGAGCTCAGTGGGAAGGCTGTGTCGGCCAACACTTTCTAATGAGACCTGGCACCTGCCCTGCAGCGACGAGTGGAGGGATAGAAATAGAAGGTGAAGAGGAGGGTATGAAGGGAGGGAAGGAAGGGTGAGCCAAGAAGATGATTATGCAATCCAGCTATAGATATTGTGACAATTTCCAATTTCAACTTCCTTTGATTCACTAAGGCTTTTTTTACTGTCCTGTGAGAGTCATTTAAAGGACCAATATTTAATATATGTATTGTAATAAATCATAAAATGGCCAAGATATGTCATCAGAGATTAAGGAAACATGCTGAATTGAAATACTGGCTTCTCCGTCAACAATGCTACAGCCAGTATGTTCTCCTTTGACATTTCCATTCCGGTCCGGGATGGCTGTTTTTTTTGTTTTGGCCGGTGTGATCACGTCCATTGCCCATTTCAACACCCCGTTGCCACATATGAAACAAATTGGCACACAAAACACAGCCTCCTTCAGCCATGGAAGCAAGCTAACAAACTGGATCAACAGAGATAACGTTAACGTTAGATTCTAACCAACTTGAAAAGCCTCGGCACATCTCTCTGTGGTCTAGGTGCAGCTTGGTTGACAAGGCAAAGAGTATTTGAGACACACAGATGGTGAAGTGATTCCGACTACTGCTGCTGGTCAGAAAACGTTGTGAAAACGTGCGCTAACTTCTATCAGTCACATCAGAGGAGCGGACGGGCGATGCCTCCAATGTTTTGAGTCTGAACTGCTGTTACCCATTTTAAATGCTAGCTGTCAGTCCTACATATTGCTCCTTTAAGACTTGTACATCATCATCATCATCATCATCATCTGTAATCGCCAGAGCAGAAGGGCAGGGAAGAAGGAAAGGAGTAGGGCTGCAACTAATGATTATTTTCATTGTCAATTAATTTGTTGATTATTTTCTCGATTAATCGATTAGTTGTTAGTTGTTATTAGGTGAAAAATGTTGATCAGTGTTTCCCAAAGCCCAAGATGACGCCCTTAAATATCTTGTTTTGACCACAACTCAATGATATTCAGTTTACTGTCATAGAGGAGTAAAGAAACTAGAAAATATTGACATTTAAGATGCTGGAATCAGAGAATTTGGACTTTTTATTTTCTTAAAACTTTACTCAAACCGATTTAATTGATTATCAAAAAAGTTAGTAAATCAATTTTAAAAGCTAAGAACTAATCGATTAATCGTTGTAGCTCTAGAAACAAAGGAGTCAGTGGTGTAGTTGCAGATGGGGAGAAAATGGCTCAAGGCTTGAAGTTGATTGAGAGAGAAGGTGAAAGAGATTGATGAATGGCGGAATGAGAAATAAAGACCAAGAGCAAACGAGTGATCTTCTCGAGGTGCAAATAGAACAGCGGCAAATGAGATAACCTGAGGAGCAAAAACACACGAGCTAGAGAGGAGTGTGATGAAACGAGTAAAGTGATGCCAGAGGTGGATGAGAGCGTGAATCGGCGAGGAGGAGGAAGGAGAAGCTGCGAGACAGGAGAGTGAGAGTTCAGAGTCTTAGTATCAAAACATCTCCCTCTGCCTGCCAGTTACTTCTTCATAATGACTTTTCTCATTCAACCCCCAGTCTTATTACCAGGGCTATTCAGCCAGCCTGTCCCCGTGGGTCAAGTGATGTTGACCTGAATCCTAAGCGCTCCTGTAGCACCTCTGGACCCTTCTCACAAAGCCATTCATTAACAAGCACACTGAGTGCTCGATGGAGGTGATGGAGAGCGATTTGATGTATTCATATACTTCAGCTCGGGAGAACGTACTGCACTGCAGCTGAAAAAGTAATTCAGGAAATATAAGATGCTTGTAGAAAAGATGCCACAGTTTTTGCAAAGTTACTGTAAATCTCCGAGCTGATAGGTGAGCTCTTCCAAGCCAGCGGGGTCAAACATCAGTTTGGGCATTGATTGTTGGTGCGACTGTGTTTTTTCAGCTGCTGAGCGAGCGCTTCTAAAGGCAGCGAAGTCAGCCGGTAGTAACACAGAGATTCATGATGTTGATGCTTTGGAAATGTCTTTTTGCAGTCCTTTGGGCTGAAGCACAGGTAAGTGTAAATTTGGAGAAGTGCTGACTGTCGTCGCAATGTTTGCAGAGGGTTTAGTGAATATTGGAATCGCGTGTTTGTGTAGGCGTTGTGGAAAAATCTGTGCTGGGTGATGGCAGCGTTACCTTTTATTTTGTCATCTGAGCCAGATTGCTGTGTAAACGCTTGGCTTGGATAATGACATAAGGAGGCGTTAGGCTACATTACATCCTGTGTATTGCAATTAGCACATCGCTGCCATTACACAAACCAGACCAAAATTTAAACTGTGGATGAAACGTCGAGCCAGAATGAGGAGCCGGTCATTAAAAGGTGTTTATATAAATAAACTCGAAATATCCACTTGCTCTACAAAAAGCAAGAGAGTGGAATAATATCACAGCGTAATGAAGGGGATAATTGTAGTAATAATATGGAGTGTTTGTCCCCATGAAGCCATTTACCTGACTGCATAGGAACACAGGCTTACTTTAATGCAAACAGAATTACCCTGAACACTTAAGGTGCCGTGCAAATGAGGATAATTTGTAACAACTTGTTACGCGATGATGTAAACGCGAGCAACCATGCAGGTTGAATTTGTATAATTTGGAATATGGGTGGTGTTACTTTAAAGTTCACATATGCCTTAACATCCATTGAGAGAGGGTGAAGATTTGTGCTATTCTTTTTTTAGCGACGCAAGCCCTCAACCCACCTCCTCCCTCTCTGTCTCCTCCATTAATTACAGCTTCCGTTCTTCTCTCCGCCTCCCACCTCTCGTCACTCCATCATAGGAAAGAGGTAAAAAAAATTCCTCTCACCCAGACTCCCCCCATCCTCTCCACACCTTCATCCTGTCTTTTTACAGTTTCCTTCATCCTTATATGTCGCCTCATTTCCTCCTCTGTCCCCACTCACATCTGCCCTCCTCGCTTCCACATCACCGTCACGTTTTTTCTCGACACTATCTTTCTATCTATCTAGCCATCTCTCCATCTTTTCCTTCCTTACCTCACAGCTCTCTCCCTCTCAATTTATCCAATCGTCTCTCCTTTTTTTTCCGGAGCGCAGTCTCCTCTTTCTCCTTCTGTCAGTGGAATGAAAGATAAAGATCTTTAATTAATCAATCCACATACTGTTGCCGACACTGTCTCTCTGTCTTGCGTCTCTCTGGCTCTGCCGCTGGAAAAAAAAAATGACCTTTCCAACCTTTCTCTATAATTCATTCAAAGAATACAAGAATATAATTTTCCCGTATTTGGTGAGGTCGGCGTGGCTCTGCCCTTTACACACCTGACTGAGCATTCACACAGGAAGTAGGGTGAAGGTTTACCTGCATTATGAATCTAAATTAAAAAATAGAAATAGTGTTTTAGTGATCTTTTTTCTGTCGGGTTCATTGGAACAACTTGAAATTAAACTTCAATCTTAAGCAATTTAATTCTTCCATGTCAGGTTTGGCAGGTTCCATTAAAAGAAGGAAAGAAAAAAGGAAATTCAGCTTTTATTAATGTGGTGATGATAACATTTACGTCACATTGACCTTTACGGCTATGCAGACATGGAAAGAATAATTTGTACTTTAAGCTAAGTTCACACTACACGACTTTCAAAGTCGTCAGATCGCTGTACTGTTCACACTACACAACTTGCTGTCTTGTAATCGAGTCTTTAAGTCGGTTTTCACATTACATGACTGACCGGCGACAGAAGGTCACACATTACAAGATCTTTCACTAAGAGGAATCCCTGATGAGGTCTCCAAATTACATTTTGTCATGAAAACACATGCAAGAAATTAGCCTGTTGCCACCGGATTCCACAATCTTTTTTTCCTATTTATTCCTCTAGGTGCAACAACTTTGCTCTGTGTTGCAAATGCAACACATACAATAAGTTCCTATTGTTACAGGCGACCCCTTCTCCCTTCATGTTTCCTCTCAACCTGTATTTCACACTCTTATTGGCTGTAGCTCGTGGTCGGGATCCCCAACAGGTCTAGATATTTAGCATGTCTGCAAGGCATCGGTGAGCGTCGGAGAGTCTCTCGGCTCTCGTCTTTGAGTATTTCATACTCACACATGATGCTCGAGCGCTGACATGCGAGCGGCGAGCCAACACTGATTTGCCTCTGATCTGGGGTTTTTGTTGTGGAGGTCAAAAAAACTGTAAGGGAGCAGAAAATCCGGGCTAAAGTTGTGTAGTGTGAACAAGGCATTAGAGGCACCCTCACCCTTTGGACTCCGGGGGCCGATGACCCATAGGCCTGATCAGTAATCCGCCCCATGAGCAGCAACTGTGCACTACCTTACTGTATAACAAGGCTTTTCAAAGTCACACTGTGAGACTTACCTTGCACGGTAGCTGGATTTTCACGATGCCACAAGATCACACTAAAATTGTGGGATGACGTTTCACCCGAAAATCCATCCTGTCAGGCTTCAAATAATGGCAAGCCAGACCACGGACCAATCAGCATCATGTGAGAAGCTACTGGCAGCTACAGGCGTGGCTTAGGTGTGTGAGACGACACGGACCGACTGTTCGTTCTAAACAACAATGGCAACTCCTGAAGAGGTTAGCGTAGATGCTGCAATAGCATCAGTTATATCAGAACTGGAGAGTATTTCTTTGTTGAAAGAAGAGCAAAGAACGGCACTGAAGGCGATATTCCGCTCTTCTCCCGAGTGGCTTCGGCAAGAGTTTGATTGACAGATGGTTCATCCAATCACCTGCCAACTATTTTTTGAAAGTGCCTGCCCTTTTCCAAACAGTTTTCAATGACGGCTTCTCAGATGAATCTGTGTAACAAACCATCTGGCGGGTCAGGTTCCTGTGGGACCACCTCAGACCGTCTACTTGGAACCTTTAAAAGTATGCCAAATTAGCTAGTAGCAGTTCCTGTTTGCAATGTACTAGATCAGGAGTGCCCACACTTTTTCAGCATGCGAGCTACTTATAAAATGACCAAGTCAAAATGATCTACCTACTATAAAAATGCAAAACATATATTTATTTATAAATATATTGAGTATTCTTTATATATACAATATATGTTGGTGTACCTTGCATAACTGCATGAACCCATATTGTACAATATAACTCTGTACATTTTTTGTCATTACCTTACTCTGATGACTTGCACTGAATGGAATCAGCCAGGGATGCATAGTCCGGACAGTAGCTGCTGATAGCCAGCCTCAAGCACACTTCCAAATGATCATCAGTCAAGGTGGAACGGTATTTGGACTTAATAATCTTCATGTGGGAAAAGGCTGACTCGCATAAATAAGTGGAGCCGAATAATGCAGTCAAGGAGGTAGCACATTTCCTCATGTTGAGGTACTTTTCCTCTGTGAGGAAGTTCCAGAACTGTCCATGAGCCATGGACTTAAGCTGAATGTCAGCTTGTAGTGTCAAAATCTCATCCTCCACTCCAGATGAGTTCAGGTGAAACAGTGTTGCAATTTGTTGGCTGACGTCTATTTTAAAAAAAAAAAAAAAAATTTAATTTTTTTTTTTTTTTTTTTTTTTTTTTAATGCCATGCGATCTACCCACACTACCTTTGCGATCGACCGGTAGATCGCGATCGACGTATTGGGCACCCCTGTACTAGATGTACATATAACTATCACTGGATTACTTTCATACTGAAGAAAACATAAAAATGTGATGATTCTCAGGGGAGTTCTGGAGTTATAAGGATAATCTTTTTTAAGGGTTTTCTAAGCAGATTTATGGATATTTGTTCGCAATGGATAATAGATGGTGGTGATATTCTTGGGAAGTGTAAGTCGCACTGAATCTAAAAATATGTGTATCAAATCTGTGTTTTCAAATTTGACTGAGTTATAACTCAGTGTGAGAAGGAGGGCGATTTTTTTGGATGCAAATTGAGGCAGTCAGGCGCCAAGTGTTTCAAAGTACCTCAATTACCTCCTTGATTTGTGAGTCATAGCTTCTGCTGCAGCTCCGACTGCTGACCTTGTCGGTATTTGGACCAATTCAGCTGGACAAACTACAACAACTTCCATTTGTTTTCAGAACACCTGTCCCTCACACCTCACACAGTGTGTTTGCCTCACTCGTCCCTGGGGAGGCGGTCCTCACAGTTTAAAAACGTCCGCTATGTACAATACTGACTGGAGGGAGAAATTTATGCCTGGAAAGCTTCCCTCTTGGCACTGACTGTCTTTCACTTTATTGCAGCAGACAAAAATCCTGTTAGAGTAGAATTTTTGCCTATTTTCGCCAAATTCATGGCACCGAGAGCAAACAATGTGTCTGTCTCGCTCCATTGGCCTCCCTCCATCGGATTATACTTGGATGTTTTGGCAATGTAGTGTACTCACTGTAAGTAACTCTGAACAAGAGCCTTGATCAGATGCCTAAAATGTAAAATGTCTTTCTCTGATTTACAGCTGAAGTACAACACCATATTGTTCCTTTCCTTGCCTGCTGGCATCATGGTCTCTTAGCCTTTCCCCCTCTGTCCAACCTCACGCCTACTATTCCTTGTAGTGATGAGAAAGGGTCTGTCAGCACACACACACACAGATTCACACAGATGTTTACACATTACACCATCACACATACAGACTCACTGTGAGCCATGATTGTCTTCTGCAGACAATAAGAGCGAAGAGTGACCTCTTGGAGCATCTCTGTGTCTCACACTGTCTCTCTGTAATCCCTCATCTCTGCTCATTCCTCATCTACACCTGCTTCTCCTCACACTCCTCCATCCCACTGTTCCCGTCTTGTTCTGCTCCCTATAGCTCGTTTCTTTGTTAGCACTCTTTTCTTTGCTAATCTGTTTTCTTGTTTTTTTCCTCCCTCTTTCTTCCTTTATTCTTTGTTCCCTGTTTTTCTCTCCCTCTCATTTTGTTCGGTCTCGCCTCTTGTTTTCATTCTTGTACTCCTTGTTTTACCACAAAATGCTGTTTTCTCTCCTCATCCCCCGCTGATCCCCTTTGACTTCTTACAGTAGCTAGATCATCATGGCACTATCCCTTTGTCCTTTCCTTTCTTCTCTTCTTTACTTTCATCTCATGTAGCCGTTTACAAGATCCACTCTTGGCTGTATGTTTACCTCTCCAATTAAATTAAATGAATCAAAATTAAGAGTTAATTACTCTTCGTACACCAGCAAGCATGGAAAATGACTTCATGTTACAAGGGCACATTTCGCTTGTGTAACAAAAAGCCAAGACACTCAGGCAATGATATGTCTAAAGGGATAAACACTAATTAAACAGTGTGATTAAAAGACACTCGGGAAGATGGTCATGCGCAATTTAGCACGTCTCAACATGCCACCAAACTCCGGTTTGACAGGTTTGTTCACAGCTTCTGTGAATGACATCGATGTGAAATATTTATTTGTTGTAACATTGACATTTTTTTTAGTTTCTGTGACTTGTTAACAGAGAAGTTGATCAGAAGTTGCATCTTAATGGGCAAAACCAACAATTACCATAACTTTTATTTTACCCGAAGGAATAGTTTGGTGTTCAGTATTTTCTTATTTGTGGTCAAAACAGCATTGGTGATGTACAGTATGCACATCCTAAATATAAATAGAAAGTTGAGAAATTGTAGAGTTTGTTCAGTTGTCTTGAAATTGTAGATGTTCAAATGTCTATTTTTTGGTGAGCACTTTGCCTAAACGCTGAAGTTTAATCTTCATTCTTGGCCAGATATTGTAGATACTACTGATGAAGTCCATGTTATATGATCGAATGCTCCAGAAAAGGAACCAAAAGTACCTTGTAGTGGGTGGTGAGTGAGTGGTGATGACTTTGAACTTCATAACCTTGATAGTTTTATGGTCAAATTTATAAAGAGTTGGAAAGCAGAGGTGACTGAAGCCATGCTGCGATGAGGTGCGTCGCTACAATGCCGGATACACACTACACCAGAATCTACACGATTTTGGGTTCGATTTCGAGCATAAAGTAGTAAGATGGAGCTCAGAAATGGAGGATCAGCTGGTTAATTTGTGGCAACAACATGAGTGTTTCTTTAACGTGTCTCCATGACTTCATTCATTCATCCTTCGTGAATTTGCAGTACAAACTAGTGCAAAAACTAACATCGTAAATTCTTCCTGTCCGTTGTCCGCTATGTTTGTTTACATTCAAATCACGTTTGATCACGAGAGATTTTGCGAGATTTCCGTTTTTTTGAGTCGGGTCACTTGTTGTTCATGGATGAAATCTGTGGTTTGCTGTTTTGGCCAAATCATTGCTCACCACACACTAAAGGAACAAAATTGTTGCATTTAACATAACATGTCGTTATGTATGGAGTCTCTTACATTTTCAAAATCTTTTAGTGCCAGCCGACCTTAACCACAATGCCACTTAACCTCACTCACTGTAGAAGTGCACTACTTCACCAATACAAAAAAAATGTAAAATGTGTATATTATTAGTAGAATAACCTTCGATCAATCACTTCATGGACATAGAATACTGACCTGACAAGCGAAGAAAAAGCTCAAGCTTACACCTGTCTGACCCGTGAAAAAGATTGAATTCCTCACAATGCTGTACAAATAATACAAAAGGAGAGCTTATTGTACAGTGAAGGTGGATTTTCAACCTTCAAACCTTGAGTCATTCTCAATCAGTGCACCGTCTCAACTGCAGGA
Organism: Sebastes umbrosus; assembly: GCF_015220745.1. Lineage (NCBI taxonomy): Eukaryota > Metazoa > Chordata > Actinopteri > Perciformes > Sebastidae > Sebastes > Sebastes umbrosus. Next base: position 11,849,231 of record NC_051279.1, read on the forward strand.
AATAGCTTTTCAGATTTAAGCATTTTTGAATGTCTTATTTCACCAACAGCTCAACAAAATATATTGGCTGCCGCTGTATTAAACAATGAAAGTCAAAATGGAGCCGTGGTGTATATTAAAAATGTGGACTTCATGTTTAATGCATCACTCTCTGATTAATTATCCCTTCTGAGATTGTGACGTGTTGAAACAGATTTGGCAGCCAGAGACTCTACCCCTCCGCCTCCGCTCTGCTTGGAGTTTGTGAATATTATGGAAAGGGAAGAAAATAAATGGGCTTACATATACACATGGGCAGCAAGTTTATTTTTTCATCACATTTATAATGTAAGAATAGAACTTGCTCTCTGGTGTCTGCTTTTGTTTTGCCATCCATCTCACATTTCTGCCTCCTTCCATCCCCCCTTTTCCCTCAGCTCTCTCTCTCTCTCTCTCTCTCTCTCTCTCTCTCTCTCTCTCTCTCTGCATGTGTGTCTGTGGTGAGAAAGAATTATTTGAAAGATTAATTGCAACCTACTGTACTGTGGTTACTGTCAACAGCCCCGCTGGACCATACCGAAAGAGAAAGAAAGAGAGTGAGATAGGGAGTAAACGCAACAAGGGAGCTGTTAACAGACTGGGATTGAGAGTGGAAAAACGAAAATAAGAAGGTGGCCTGTGACACGGGAGGAGACGGAGGGAATACAGAGACGGAGAAAGAGATGTGGAGAGGGAAAAGGGAGAGAAAAGAGTGAGAGACGGGAACAGCGAGGAAGGGAAGGGCTGGGCGAGAGTCAGTGCAGAAAATGGAATTGGAGGCTACTGTAGCGTTACTCTATCTAGATGGGAAAATATGGGTGGATTCAACACTGTGTGTGTGAGAGAGAGGCTTAGGCAGTGCGTTATATGCTTTTGTGATGAGTTTGTGGGCCCCTGTACTTGCATGTGTGTGTGTGTCCTGGTGAGAATAAGTGACTGCACTATCATTGTGCTTCTCTGGGGGGAGTCAGCGCCGAGTAGCTCATAGATACAACTCCATGTAGTCGCACACTGAGAGTCTCAGCATGAACGGCGTGAGCGTGTGAGCACGTAACGTACCTCTCATTATGTCGACTAAGCCAATTTTACCTTATCTGGAACTTAAGATAGTCTTAAATGGAAAAAAAGCACATGTACCGTTAATTACCCGCTTCCTGTGAAGAATTGAAAGAGAACTCGTATCCAGTGAGCGGACCGACCACAAGGCTCAGTCCTTGACTTCTTCTTTTTAACATTTACATGCTTCCATTAGACCACGTAATACAAAACAGAACAGAACATAGTTTTGCAGACGACAACCAAATTTACTTTGCTCTGTCACCAAGCGACTTCACTCCCATAGATTCTTTCTGCAAGGGCATTGAACAAATGAATGACTGGATGTGCCTGAACTTTCTTTAGACAAAACTGAGCTAATTTCTTTTGGCGCAAAAGAATGAACGCTTAGAGTTTGTGCTCATCTCGACTTTCTGTCTCTGAAAAACAAAAAACAAGTCAGAAATCTTTGTGTTATCTTGGAGATGAACTTTAATAGTAGGGTTGTCCTCCTTCAAACACATTCTTAGTCGGCTAAAGCTTAGGTTATGTTTTCCACACAGACGGCCGCCCGGTCATGAAACGTTTGGATCTTTTGTACTACATGCAGGTTTCTCCTCGCGGCAAACCGACAAAGTTCTCCATTTTCTCCATCCATCCATTTAGTTAGAAAAATTTGGATGTGAATGGACGAGCGAAAACCTGCCGTACGGAACCCCCGTGAAAGGCTGTGTCTGATGGCGTGACGTCACTTTGGACACTCTTGACCCTTGTGGATGCAGCAAACATAAATCATGCTTAACACTGATACAATTTTCTCAAATAATAATAATTTGTCAAATAGTTGATTTAATCGACAATCTGTACTATACTGAGTTTCTCCACAAAGAATCACCACGTTAAATCTTGTGTTTACCAGAGATGTGCTCATAAGTTTCTTGGAAATAAGTCATTCAGCATGAAAAAAGCATAAAAACGATTGATCGACTAAGACCAATAAGACCGATTAGTCAACTAAAAGGGGTCAGCCCTATTTGATAGCCATGTGAAATCTTCATTCTACCCTCTTAAGATAACATAGCAAGAATCGGATGATTACTTGTCCAGTCAGGGCTCAGAGAAACTAATCCATGCTTTAATTTCCAGCAGGTTCGATTACTGTAATTGTCTTTTCTCAACTCTCCCCCCAAAAAAACTTCAGCTCATTCATCATGCTGCTGCTGCTATAGTAGAGTCCCAACAGAACGCATCAGTCCAGCTCTCAGGGCTCTGCACTGCCTTCCTGTGTGTCAGAGAATAGAGTTTAAAGTACTCTATAAATCTCTCAGTAGTTTAAGACCAACATACATCTCTGAATGTCTTTTACCATACGAACCCTCTCAACCTCTGAGGTCATCAGTAGAGGGCTGCTAACTGTTCCCAGAGTACTAACTAAACATGGAGAAGCAGCATTTAGTTCTGTGCACCGCAGAGCTGCAGCAAAACTTCCAAATTAGACTTGCACCAACTTTGATCACTTTCCAATCCAGGTTAAAAACGTTTATGTTCTTCACTGCAAGTGACTGAACCTTAAATACCAATCAGGAACCATCTTATGTCTATGTTCTTAACCTTTTTATTTCCTTTTTTAAATGTTTCTATTCCTTTAATTTGCATTTTTATGTTTCTGTTTCTTGCGTTTTAATTCATTATGTAAAGCACTCTAAATTGCCTTTGTGTAGGAAATGTGCTCTACAGATACACTTGCCTTGCATTGCCTTACTCTCAGTGTGATTAGATTTACTTAGTGTTAATTGTTTGAAGCTGGGCTTGTAATGACTCCGTGTGGGTAGTTGTTTGAATATTTTCACAAAAGCCATCTTAGCCCTTTTTCCCCCTTAGTGTTTTCCTCTTTTTTTCTGCACTCTGAATCTGTTCAATAAAAACAAAAAGAGTAGAGCTGGTAATGGTACCAGTAATAGCGGCAGCGGTACTAAAATGTGTGTTGTTTTCCATTTGCATACTGTTTAACACAGGGCACAACTGTAGCTGTCAATGTCCTCAAGGATCCTCCCAGCGCTGCCTCATCAATTACTTTGCTACTCAATAACTACTGGCAGACTCAAGTACAACAGTAAATGAGATTCTTACATAATACGACATGGGCCAATAATGACTTTGGAAGCTCACTGCATGCATTAGGTTTGGTGGCCAGGTACTGCAATTCTGCACTTAAAATCCAATACTTACCGCACACAGGCCAGCAAATCCTTTTATGAACACAGCACTAATACAGTTACGCAATGGTGTGTATGCCATATGTCTCAGTTTTGGCCCACTGATATCAGTGTAAGCATCATCAGCATCATCATTTAACATCTTCTGGCTGCCAGCTGCCCGAGCACGTCACACATTTTGATCAGTTTAAAGGGGACATATCATGCTTATTTCCAGGTTCATAATTGTATATCAGGATTCTACTAGAACATCTTTACATGCTTTAGGGGCTGTGTCCACCAAAGCGTTTTTTTCCCAGCTGAAAACGACAGGTGCTCCTCTGAGAAACGCTCAGCTGGGAACGCTTGAGAGCGCTTTGGAGGTGCAGCGTTTTTTCAGCTGAGACGCTTTGGTTGCGTCTGGTTGATGTGATGATGGAAAATCCGCAGAAGTAAACATGTCGGCACACGGTAGAGTGCTTGCTCTGGCCCTCGCTCTGGATGAAGGGAAGGCTGAAGCACGTACTGTAGGGAGAGAGGACGGACCTGCCGATCTATGTGGGTTCATGAGGTTTTGTGGGCGAGAAAACAGCTCGGCGAGTACGATCGTTCGGTTCAGATTCAGATCCACTTCATTATCCCACACAGGGAAATTAATTTTGTCCAGTGCTCCAGACATGAGGACAACATCAATTCCACAGTAAAAACAGAAAAAAACAATAGCATAACATACACGATAAGACCACAACATACTCGTAATAAAACACATCTTTGTGGTAGGCTATTTGTCCCGCCCCTCCTCCACTGTGATTGGACGGCTTTGTGAAAAGTGACAGTGACAAGCGTGGCATTTTACCCAAAGTTGAAAATTTTTCAACTCTCGGCGACCAGAAAAAAATGCCAAACGTGCAGAATAGACGCTCAGCGTCTCATCACGCTACGACCATTTTTAACCAAAGCGTAAATATGCGGTGCTCCCATTGCAAAGCATAAAAAAAAGCTTTGGTGGACACTTAATGTACAAAAAACTAATTATTTTCTCATACTGTCTGTCTGAATATACCTGTATTCACCCTCTGTCTGAAACCGTTTTAGTGCCTGTCTCTTTACGACCCCTCTGCTCTGATTGGCTTGTGAGAAAAATATGGTGCACCTTTGCAAAGATAGTTCTCAAGCTGTAGGCGATATATTCTAACGAGCCTGCATTTGACATAGGAATTTTGACTTTTAAACTATGTGGGTTGGTAGGCACTCCAGACACCCAAATGTATGTGGACAAGCACTGAAAAGGTGAGTTTCCTTTAACAGATATTTCTTCTTTGCACTTTGTCATTAACTGACCAATAACATAGCAGAACAAAACTGTGCCAGAGGTTATATCAGGAGGGTGTAACCCTAATACTCCTTGTTCCTGGGTAGATGGTGTTTTTCCTATGGTATGATCATAGTAGTGTGGGTATGTTCAGATAACTGACACAGCCACATGGAAACCACGTTTCAGATAAAACACCAGATACACTTTTACTGAGCTGTGGGCAGACATGTCCAACTCGTCTAATCAGTGTAACACACACAGTTCCTCCTGTAAGATTACTGTTATTGTGTACAGCAAACAGCACAGCTGTAGCAACACTGCCCTCTCTGCCCTCTCCATGTCCACAGGGCAGATACAGGAGGGAGGGAGGGAGACGGTATAGAATTATATGTTAAAGGTTTACCTTAGCCTCTGCGCATCTTCATCGAACAACCTCACCTATGCATGTCTTCATCATTTTTCTTCCTCTATCTCACATACAAAATGAGTTTCTTGTGTAGCACTGTACACGATCGAAATGTACCAAAAGTAACATTAGTTTACTGCGGCAAATGCACAAAGCAGAACAGAGAACAGCGGGGCTCCTGCTGTGACAATTTGAGTGACGTCTGGCAAATAGTGATATTTAAAGCAATATTATGCGCTGTAGGAATGCAGGTGTGGCGGTCTGCTGCAATGAAATATAAGCAATCCAGTGCAATGCCCACTCAAATGTGAAGCCTGCGGTGTTTGAACTTTATTGAGACAGTGTTCACTCAACTCTATATTTACTTTTTTTAGGCTTTTTGGTACTTTCTGGTGTTGTTGAGGTGTAGTGCATCATACTGGCAGGAAGCCAGGTTGCACGAAAAAGGCGTGTGAATGACACGATAATGGCAAAGGCAAAAGTGTGTAATAAGAATGCCGTTCTTGCTTTAGGCGTGTGATTGTCACACCATGTAGTCTGCACTGATTCCAATGTACTGTAAATGCAGCCGTGGGAATATGCTACGCTCAGAGCTAATGATGTAGAATAAAAAGTGAGAAAGACCACTTATTGGGAGGTGGATGGGTCCAACAAACACAGGACTTTCAACAAGGAGTTACGTTAGTGGCGTTTGTCACGTGTTTGTAGTGATGCTTGTCACATGTTTTCGGTACTGATGTTACGTTGTTTCCTTATGTATTGTACTTAGTTTACGTACTTATTTTAAGGACAACCATGACGTTTTTCCTAAACCTAAATAAGTGGTTTTGTTGCCCACTTCTGGTAGCCTGCTGCACCTTCATATACGTTATATATTCATGCCTCGCTGAGGCAAAACATGACACTGACGCTTTCCTCTGGTGGACCGGTGGGTCTGTTACACTCTTTGGCGTAGTATCAGGTCGTGGCAGGTGTCAGGAATGTATACATTACAAGCTCTAAACCTTCACAAACATAGAAGCAATTTCTGCGTTAGATTTCATATGTGTGTGTGCCGTTAGCAGTCTGACACACACACAGAGACAAACGACACAGACTGTCAGCAGTTGGTTCATCTTAGAGAGTCATGTTGGTCAGTTTATAAAGCTGTTACATTCAGACGCTCCAACCAACCCACACACTGGGCAGCCCACCAGTAGCCATCCTGCTTCTTCAGTCTGGCCACATGGTATGCGTGTATATGGATGCGTGGGAGTTTTCGTGTGTGCGTCTAATTTCAAATTTGTGTGTCTTTATTTCAGCCTCTGTGACTATTTAACTGTATACTGGAGGTTTTGTTTGTTCGTGATGTATGTGTGTGTGTGTGCATACATACAGTGTGTGTATTTCCATGTCCCTGTGAGCCTGTCTTGTGTGCGTTTGGGCCTGTCTGTGTGTGGCCTTTGAAATGTGCAGAGGGGGTTGTCTGTCATTGTGCATCCGTCAGTCTTCCTGTCATGACCGTCAGACAGACAGCGAAGCAAAGGAGGGAGGAGTGGGAGAGGAGACGGAGAAAAGGACGGATGAGAACAGGAGGAGAAAGAGAGACAGCGAGGCAGTGGTAGGAGAGGAGCTTGAATTAGAGAATTGTTTCTGGCAGACAGTGCAAGTGTGTGTTTGTGCTTTGAGTTTACCCTCCTACTGATCAGCACGACAACGAACACACACTCAGACACAGCTTTTGAGAGCTACGAGTAGCTTACACATACACACAGCGACAACGTTGACATGCACACTGTTATTCCGAATATGATAATATTCGGAATTTGATACAGGTCGTGCAAACATCATATTCTTGTTTGGATATCCTGAATTAGGCCTAATTCCGAATGGAGCATTTTCTGATTAAAACATGTGGCATATGCCAATATTATACAGGTTTTAGGGGCATTCTTTGCTCACATTTTTGTCAGAAGGAGAAACACATCTACTTCTAAACTTCTAAAAGCCTTGGATATCAACAGGTTTTTTGAATATGCGCAAATATCGCAACACCGACCTTTTCAAGAAGGTGGTTGAAGGAATGAAAGAGGGAGTCTGTGTTGGCACGGTCAAACAAGTACGCCACTGGCTACATTAATCACATAGAGTATGCACAGCTGCATGTAAATGGGAATATTAGTGGAATATTCATTTTCATTAGCCATGTAAACAGTTTAGCAGGAATATTGTTTTTTTTGCAATAAGGGCAAAAAACATAAAATCGTAGTCACTGAAAAGCTGCTCCTACAAAGATAAAACTGTGTAAAAAAAAACCCAATTCATCAATAATAAAGCCTGCACACACACCTGCAGGCGATAGAGCCTGCACTCGTGCACGCACCTGAAGTGAGGGCACACAAATTAATCGGTTCATAAATAATGGGACACCCCCACAAGACACGGAGAAGTCCCAGTCAGACAGGAGTCAAACATCCTTTTAGAGATGGTTTGATTCACACAAATGCATTAATGAGCTCTTCAAGCCTTGCCTACACACAGGCTGGCTCTCTCCCATGTGTATTCACCCAACTCAAACATTAACAGGCTAAAAGATTGAGTGCACACACACCACATAATCCCCCGCTTTTGCTCTCACCCACACAGCCATGCACACACACACACACACACACACACACGCACACACACACACACACACACACACACACACACACACAAACACACACAAGGGCTACTGAGCATACCCATGTATCTCCAATGAAGTGTCAACTGTACTTTAATTAGGCTTGAATGCCTTCGCCGGGTGTGCTGTAGTGTATGTGTGTGTGTGTGTTCTTTCAGCCTAGCCGTGGATGTGTGTGTGTGTGTGTGTGTGTATGTGTATGTGTGTGTGTGCTCAGTCAACTATCTCTGTTTCTGTATTTGACCACAGTAGATGGATTGGCTGGCCCTGGTCTCTCAGTCCCTCGGCCTCGCTCTCTGTGGAACTTCACGGCACAACAAACCATCAAGTTCTCACCCAGACGGTAACCTTTGGGCCAGAGGAGCACAGAGCTAAACTACATCCACCTTCAGGGTCGGGTTATGCTCAATCAGAGCTAAATCGAACGTCGTGTTGTGCGACCATGTCGGAAATCATAAGTGTTTCTAGCTGTTTTCCGAATGGTCACACTGGAAGGTATAGAGTGAAAAGCCAGCCGTCGTAGAAAGAGGGAGACATGATATTGTTCAAATGTGGAGATAACTACGCACATTTTCAGACTCCTGGAAGACAGTCCTAGAGTTTCACTCAGTTTGTTCACATGAAAAGTGACAGAAAAGGTTGTGTAACGAATGAAAAAAGAGAGATAGAGAAAGAAGCAGAGTTCGACACAGCTGGTCAATCAATTTTGTGAATGTTGGATTCACGGTTTTGGAAAGTTAAAAATTTGACATGGGAAAGTTGAGAGGTGAGAGGAGGTTCCTGAAGCTATTTGACCATCTGAGAAGCAGTTCTGCCAGAGTACATTGGCCTCTTAAGTTGGCAAAGTCTTTGTATGTTCATTTTGGCCTTATTTTCACCCTAAGTTGGCATTTTTTTCACCCAAAAACTGAGCTTTTTAAAAAGCTCTCCAGTGTGGATGAATCCAGAAACGCTGGCCTCAGGTTTTCATGTAAGGTCAGGGGAAATGTAGCTGGATGTAAGCCTGTTTAGACGTGTTTGGGTTTGTATGGTTAGTAAAGTTAAGAACATGACTTTCGGTTGCCCCTAACCTTCTCTGCAATTACAATCTCACAATAGTATTTATATTGTATTTGTGTTTTTTTTGCTGACTTTTCCAATAGTAACTGATGGACAAGGAGGAATTGCATTTATGGGTCTCAATAAAATCCTCAGTCTTGCTTGTTCAGTTGTTTGACAGTAGAAATAGACAAAAAGATGTCAATGAAAGCAGCTAAATTGTTGATTTGGCTGTACAGAAACATGGTATAGGTGACCATTGAGAGCAGGAGCAGAAGACTAAATTAACCAGCTGAGACTCAACAAAGTAACCTGGCTGTCACTTCAGTGTCGGGTAACATTACTTTTAAAAGTAAATTATTACATTACAATGTTAGTGCCATTAAAAAGTAACTGAGTTACTGAAAAAAGTAACTTGTTAGAGTACTTTTGCGTTACCAATGAAAACCCCTTTCTTCCCCTCCCTTCGTTTGTGTTCATGTCCCGCTGGCTAACTAATCGTGGCCGCTCTGCACTGCACACGCTTGGCACAGCGATGCTCATATGGCGGTTACCGCTGATAACGCCGCCCCGACCCAACCCACAGTGGTGGGATGTTGTCGTCGCGGAAGCCAGGTTTAATGGCCCTCTCTGGAGCCTGTTGGAGGAGCAGAGCATAGAGCCAGTGCGAAGAGTGTCTCTGTATGTGGGAAGTGAGTGGTGAAGCAAGAGAGAGAGCGGCGGCGACAGGAGAGAGTAACGTTATCGACTCCGGCCCAAACAGGAAAAATTATAAGAATTTGGTTTGTCCGTTCTGGGCTACTGTAGAAACATGGCGGTTAAACACGGTGGACTCCGTGGAGAGGACCCGCTCCCTATGTAGATATAAACGTCTCATTCTAAGGTAACGAAAACACACCGATTCTTATTTCCAGGCGATTAAACACTAAAGAAAACATACCCAGATCAATAGATCCCCCTCATTGATACACACTGGTCCTTTAAGTGGATTTCACATGTAAATAGCACAGATTTTGCCCGCTTTGTGTGGATGTAGTCTGAGAGCAAAAGAAACAAATAGTTGTAGAGGAAAAATAATTCCTCTTTGTGTCTAATGCTTAAAACTAATTTGCCTGCGGGAGGCTTGTTTATGTGCTATTTTGTGTATTTGGTATTTGCACCTGATTGTTTGCGCCCTTATCTACACATAACCAATGTTGGTGATGGGAGGCAATCAATCGTCCAACTATACCATTAGCAGCAGCCTAGAGAAAGGGTATGTGTGCCTGTTGGTTGTTGGTGTGTGTGTGTGTGTGTGTGTGTGTGTGTGTGTGTGGGTGGGTTCTCTCTGTTAATTTGTGTCAGGCTATTTAGATTCCCAAAGCAGCCAGAGGAGAGACAGAGAGAGAGGAAGAAGGGAGACGAACGGGAGAACCGACCGAAAGGGACAGAAAACAAATGGAGTGGAAGGAAAAACAAGACCCGTGGCAGAGAGAAAGAGGGACAGATTAGACTGGAGGGGTTGGGGTGGGGGGAGTGAGAAAATGGGATGAGAGAAGTGTCAGGGAAGGCCAAAGAGTCAAAGTCGGCGTTTAATCCCCGAGACGGCTCCTAGGCGGGCCAGGAATCAGCCTCACTACCAGTTAGCGACCACACAACAAACAACATCATGCATATCACGTGTTGAGGTTCACCCCGATATCCACTCAGTGCTATTGAGCTCCCACACACCGGCATCTCACACAATACTGTTTATTCCCACACATTTTCTCAATTGCACACCTCGTGACCTCTGAGAACAAGGACACAGGGTCGTATCCAGGATTATAGAAACACTGAGGAGTCTAAATTGTCCACAGTGCAGCCCCAGTATTCAGCTAGACACCCAACAAATATGTAAACAAGTTTTTCTTATTCATTTATCTGTTCATTTATATTTTCTTTAGATTCTTATACGGACGATCTAATGGCTGTTTCAAAGAATTCTCCACACTGTTAGAAATATTGGGTTTGAGGGAGAAATACTAAATCCCTTAATTTTCTTCTAACATGTTTGCTTAGGAACGGGTATTTAAGTCTGCTTGATCGTCTTTTTGCTTAACATAGTGTACATGTCTTGATGTGTACCAACAGTATCTGCTGCTATGTGTGTTTTCCCTGAACTCCCCTGCCGCACCGAGACAAGAACATTAGTTACTCTGGAGCAAATTACTTAATTCACAAGCCATTTAGCACTGATCTCTTCCGCCCCAGCACTACTGTCTGCAGCACTTCCAGTAGCATTAGCCCCTGTGTTCATTCCCTCATTGCATTTAGCATTAGCTCAGCTATAGGCGCTGCACCGCCCTATTAATTAAGTCTACTTTCAGCGCGGAGGGTTTTCAGATCACGTTAGAGCGCTAACTGAAGCAGGACCACTCTGTCTTGCCTAGTTGCCTCCCTCATCACACGGCTGTTTCTCTTCCCTGGCTTTACCTCTTTGTCTCCTCGCCCTCCCTGCTCTCTCTCTCTCTCCCGGGGTCACCGGCCAACCATGACAAAGAAGAGAACTGTCTGAGCGCTGTATTTCTACCCACCTTTCATTGAGATTTAGACCCCTTGTCATCGGAACATGTGTTCGGGTTACGACTCTATTTTAGGCTCAAGATTAGGATCGGGTTGAGGTTAAGCTAAGGGTGAGATGTGTAGCAGTGAAAGGTTAATAGTAAGGTTAAGGTCTTGGAAAATGAATGTCCAGCTGTGTGCGCTATAGGACACAAAGAGAGGCTCTGTTATTATCTGCAGTGTTTAGCCCTGCAAGTTGGGTTTATATGTGTGTGTGTGTGTGTGTGTGCAAGGAATAAGATGTGGCTCAGCTGGTGGCTCGGTTTTGATTGGAGCAAGTGGATGAGCAGTTGATGAATGCAGGGAGGGAGATGAGTAGTGGGTGACATGATAAAGTGGAGAGCTTGATGGGGGACATTGAGGCAGGGTGTAGGACAGCTGTCCAGCAGAGGAGAGTGATGGGTGGCAGTGCCAGTCGTGACAAGAAAAAAGGGTGAATACAGAGTAGGAGGAAGCAAACAAGTGCAGGTGCACCTCTTTCTACAGCACGAAGCAGCCAAAAACAGTAGTCCCAGAAAATGATTAGTGGTTTTGACTTCCTTTTTTTTTTTTAAGCGGCGATGACGACAGCGGCATCAGAAGCTTTTGCGACAGATATGACAAATCCTCTACAGGTGCACATGAGAGATTTTAGTGGTAAACACAATTGTTCCGGAAATACAAGAGTCCTGTTTGCAACATGCAGAGTGGCAGATCGCTGAACATAAGGGAATATTTCAGAGCTGGAGGGACACACACAGACTCAGTCAACAGACACACATAGATCCTGGGAGCTGCCAGGTGAAGTACACTTCCTGTTGTGAACACAAAATCCAGGCGGTGCAGTGCATAAGTACATGGAGAGCTGCTCGATTATGATTGAGATTATGGTTATTTAACATACTCACAGACTTTGGAAACATCATGCATTTAGAAAGAACATTTTGTAGTTTACGTGTTAAAGTTAAAGCAGCAGCGGGTAGAATTGGAGCTTGCTGTCTATGAGCAGCTGTCAATCACTTGCAAACTCCCATCAAACGGTCAAACTGAATCAATATCATGAATCAATATTCTGTTACTGTAATGCCTATTTCTCACCTCAAATGTTTTCAGAAACATCTTGTAGTGTACTGTTTAGCTGTAAAACTAGAAAGTTTGTGGCCATGTTGAGATCAGTTGAATAAATACCAAGCACCGCCCACCAGCCGGAGCACAGCCAATAGGAACGCTCAATAGGAACGCTCTCTCTCTGAAATGACCTGTGATTGGCCAAAGTCTTCTGTCACAAGCTATATTTCTTAAAGCCTGAAAACAGAGCCATGGAGGTGCAGAAGTCTAGTTTTTTCTCAGAACACTTGAATTTAAATATGCTGAAAGGTTATTATGGATTTTTTGCCCAATGATGCCAAAAATGTTCTGCCTACTGCAGCTTTAAATGCATCAATCTGGTGCTCTGAGAGCAAAATTAACAGGCTGGATCCATGAAGAACTTTGTGCTCTTGTAAACAAATTTGAATGAATTAAACCTTTATCACCCCTCTGGGAATTTACTTTGCACAAAGAGCATGCAAGAATATCAAGAGAACATTAACAACCGTATAGAGGGAAATATTACCATTATGATAGTACTTCTTATTCCACTGCATTCAGTAAGAGCTAGTTACTTTGCATATATAACACTGACAAAGCATAACACACTATTGTGATCAACTTATTAAATATGATGTATTGTTGTGGATTCAACGGCCCAACAGTATATGTAGTAGTAGTTAGATCTTCCTCCACAATATTAAAATGCTGCTTATATGCTAATGCATCAATAAAAATAATCTAATAAAATATGTATGGTATCTTTTTCTTTCTTTATTAGGATCCCCGTTAGTACTGGCATATGCATCGGCTATTCTTCCTGGGGTCAATACATATACAGTCAAACACACTTATACACATTATAGCCACAGCTGTTCTGTATTCATCTATTACAGAAAAGGAACAATATAGTCATCCTTTTAACAAACATTAAGTCAAACATTACTTAATAATCAATCACAATTCCTCAAGAATTCATAGCAACCTTGTTTTTCCTTAATCATACACATAGATATCTTACTAAAGAAATCCTTGTCTGAATGACCTTATATTATATTTATTCATCCTGCGTTTCACACATTTAATTGCAAGAAAAAAAAAGGTTATTGAAATACATTTCTCATTCTTTGCCAAGAGGGATTTCTACTTTCACCCAGTTTTACATTTTCTTTCTTACACCATTATTCATAGTTTACACACACCAATATTAAATTATGGTTCCTGAAATGTTTGGAGATACTGTTTTTAAACAACATTTTGAACCAATCTTCAATATTCTCTTGAAGATTATGCTCTGGCAATGGATTCCATCTGACCATGACTCTGTACACAACGGTTTTCTGCTTCATACTTGTTTTCGCTTTAGGTAGCATGAACCATCTTTCTGGTGCAAATCGTGTTTGATAACTGTTGAGCAAACCGAGAGAATAACCTTTTACATAAAATCTTTGACGATCTTGCCACCAGTACATTTCTGACTAAATTTAACAAAGCATACGTGGATCTCTGCCAGACTTCTGTCATGCATGTTTAGTTCTGTAAGAGCACTGTAACGCACAACGGGCCGCTTTATTTTGAGCTGCTTGTAATTTTTTTAATCTTTCATTGAAGCACTGAACCAAATCACAAAACAGTAATCAAGCTGTGACAGATCTAAAGCATTTAGAACATGTCTAATGACATGGTGGCATAACTTTTAAAACTCTTCTTACAACTGACAGCAAACTGACAACTTCCCATTTTCCCATCAATTTGTTTAGACCGTGATGATTTATGATCCAGTGGTAGAACCCTGCATTTGTGTCTCCTGTGCTTGTTCATAAGTACATGATAATACTGATAATACTGCGTATTTCTTTGCTTAACCCCTTGAGACCTGAGGGATCGCGGGCGATCCAGAACAACTTGACTGTCTTTCAAAGGATGTAGCCGGTTCAGTTTCAGAGCGAAAGTGAAGTTCCAGATATCATATGAAACTAGAAACCTAAGGAGGTAACAACCATATCATGCTAGCTTGCAGGGAAGGAGGCGAATAACACTCCAAAGTATTGTATTTGGGTATTTCTGCATACTGGGGGCCCTAAACAGTCTTGGAATTGCATAAATTGGGTATCACTGTAAAGCTGAGACTCTTGTGGATCCAATGAGCCCAACTGTATTGTGATGATGTTAGTCCCCAAAAAAAGACAAAAAAAAGACAAAAATGGGTCTATTGTGGGTCTCAGAGGGTTAAATAAAATGTTGAATCCACCTTTACCTTACTTTACTTTATACTTTATTGTCAGACAGGTCTGAAATTTGTTTTGCATAACAGCAGCTCCGTTTGCAACATCACAGAAAGGACAAAGACAATAAACAAGGATACAAACATTTAAACATTACAATCACAGAAGACAATATTCAGGGCCCTTTAACGCACATTTGATCTGGGATTAGGCTCCATATTAAGTTTAAGGATTGACTGATGCAAAAAAGAGTGCTTCAGTCTAACCTTATTAAATCGTGGAACCCTGTATCTCCGATTCGATGGTAACAGTTGATATTCACTGTTCAAAACATGATTGGGGTTAGAGACGATGTTGTTAGCTAGCCTTAAGATGTTATTATGATAGGCTGATTCATAGAGTTTCTCAAGGGGTTGACCAACAATCTTTGAGCAGATTTTCATTTGTTGGAGCAGTTTTGACTTTAAAGTAGTTGACAAATTCTTGTACCATATAGTATAACAATACTGTAGAACACTCATAATCACAGAAGTAAAAAACAATAGAAGAATTTGTTTACTCGCCCCAAAAGACCTGAGACGGCGGAGAAAGTAAATTCTTTGTTTTGTCTTTTTACAGACAAATTCAATGTGGTCTTTCCAAGATAACAGATGATCAATCATTACTCCCAAATATTTATATGAAAATACCTGCAGGATTTTTTCGTTATGAATAACAATAGGAACTTTATGAGAATCAGATGGTGAACCAAATACAATTTCTTCCGTTTTCTTTGTGTTAATCTGAAGAGCATTACTGTCACTCCACTCGACCGTTTTGTTCACGCCATGTTGGTGCAGCTCAGGGTTGTCCGAGTGACTTAACAGGGATATTATAGCCGTATCATCAGAATACTTTAGGATGTATTGATTTGGTGTATTTGTACGACAGTCATCGGTGTAAAAGGTGAAAAGCATAGCTGAACTCACGCAACCCTGAGGGGCCCCGACGTTGGTCGTGATGGCAGTGGAAAGGGTTTTATTTATTTTTACAATTTGAACTCTGTTAGTGAGAAAGGAGGCATACCAGTGTATCAACCTGTATTTTCACAGCATCATATTGTAACTTTTACATAAATAAAGGATCAGAATACACTGATGTTTTCTAGCTGAACTCTCCATTGCTCATTTTCATTTTGGCTATAATCATATACAGAATAAAGCTCCTTCTGAAGCCCGTGAAGAATGAGTTAAGTAAACATTATCACTCTTGCATATGTTAGCATAATGCTGATTTTATAATACGAGACATGTAGTCTTGTCTGCTTTAATCTAAATGGAGATGCATATAGGCGGTGTGTTTTGCATTTTTATAAGAATAGTGTGAACAGCTGTTTAGCTGACCTGAAGAGGGAAAGAAAGAAAGAGGGAGGAACGGATGAGTACAAAGAAAGAGGGATAGAAAGACCGATTGAGGGAGAGAAACAGAAAGAGAGTGAGAGAGATGAACAAAGACAACACAGAAACACGTCTAATGAAGATGAACAACAGAGAGAATCTGTCATTGAAGACGAGTGATGGCTGATTGATGTCATGGCGGCGATGAAGGACAAGACGATTGTTTAACTCTCACAGTGGTCATCATCTGGCCGGCCTATTGTAGTCGGCCCATCCTGGCCGCCCGGTGACATCACTGCTCCTTACTGTAGAGGGGACATTGGGCGTGAGTGTCGCCGCGGCAACTGGCTCTCCTCCAGCTGTTGCCAGGCGGCAGTCTCCATGGAGATGTATATTGTGGGGGCGTGGGTGGAGCTAGGAGAAGGAGAGAATGGGGAAAAAAAAGGCTAAAGGGCTACTGTGTATACGTGTGGGTGTGTGTGTGTGTGTGTGTGTGTGTGTGTGTTTGTCCGTCTATTAAATGCATTTTTCAAGGTGAGATAGTGATGCTATTAAATATAATGATGTTGACAGAGATTAAAAATCCATACTGGCAGATGTGTGGCTAATTCCAGTTGTATTTGTTGGATACCTCCAACCCTGGAAAAAAAAAGCCTGCTCGGACTGACAGCTCTCTTACTGTGTGTGTGTCCATGTCAGTGTGTGTGTCCATGTCAATATGTGTGTGTGTGTACACAGACAGGGGTGGAGATAAGAGGAACAGGTACACAGTGTGTGTGCATGTATGTGTGTGTGTGTGTGTGTGTGTCACGAAGCAGCAGTAAGTAAGGATCTCTGTGTTTCTGTCTCTAATGATATACTACCTGTAGCTAAGATAGTAGAACACACACACACACACACACAAACACACATATACACACAGCCATGTTCTATTCATATTCTTTCATTTTTATTCCCTCTTTCCCGCTTCACTTCACCCCCTCCATCTCCCACCTCGCCCTCTCTCTCGTAATCAGATGGGAGTAATACACATTGTCACCACTGAGCAAAGTCACTACTCTTCCTCCTTTTTTTCGCAACACATACACACATACTGTGCATGTACACATCGACTACTTCACCATAGGCGACACATTTGGCTCTATGCACCAATAAAACCTGTTGTTGTTGTTGTTTCTTTTGCAAAGCCCAGCACAGCACAGTATATATCGTATGAGTTTTTTATTGAGCCTGCTGCTTCTCAGCGTAGGCATAGAAACTGAGACTAATAGACACACACATGCACTGAATAGCTGAACATGATCAACTAGCTATGGGACCTGTGTGCTTG
Organism: Sebastes umbrosus; assembly: GCF_015220745.1. Taxonomy (NCBI): domain Eukaryota; kingdom Metazoa; phylum Chordata; class Actinopteri; order Perciformes; family Sebastidae; genus Sebastes; species Sebastes umbrosus. Next base: position 11,866,482 of record NC_051279.1, read on the forward strand.
GAGATTTTTACAGTATTCGTGTTGTGGTATCAAGTCGGTGTGTTTATGTGAGATACAGAAACCTCACAGGCTTACAATCCTGTTATAGTCCGGGAGAATAAATGCATTCAGGGTCTTTTTTTGTTTTTGTTTTGTTTTTCAGGAAATTGACTAGCAGAGCTGGTAGGTTAAAGTATAAAATTGTCAATTTCACTCATTAAAACATTTCTCAGTCTACAGCATCTAGTAGTCATGAACCACAGGTTACCTTTCAACTCCATAATAACTTCAATCTGGTGTCTGGCCAACAGGGCCGTTGCTTCTCTCATACGTGCAATTAATTATTCGTCACACATCCCCAAATGATTGTGACTGATTAAACTATTTACCTCATCATTTTCCCGGCTGGAGAAAAATCAGGCTTTCTGCTTTTGTTACGTGCTGCTTTTAACAATTATGTGAAAGCATTTGTATCATGTCCAAGGCTGATCAATCACTGTCTTCCGCTGAGCTGACCCTGACAGATCCTTATGGCGTCTCGTCTGCGGTGATCAATTTAGTTACGAGAGGAAGTCCAAACAATAGCCCCACTCATTAACTATATTGCCCTTGCTGTGTGAAGCGGCACCTCTGCTTTTCTCTCCCCCTGCAGGTTCGGGGTTTGATTTTATATAAGTGTATTAATTTCGCCTGACGTTAGCGAGGGCTGTCAGTAATTCAGCGGAGGCGGTCCGACTGTGCTAACAGCTACAGTAAAGCCTGGGTAGCAGCGGGGGGCAAACTCGGACATTTCCAATTCTGTGTCTGAGTTAGATGTACATTTTCCAGTCTAAAAGTAGTGTGTTCACACTCATTTTACATTCAGTACTGCTTTACCTCTTAAATAACCCAAAAGAATTTCTGCAAACGCGTGTATCAGGGCCTAGAAACAAAATAAAGCCATATTACTTCCTTTTACATACTATGTATGCTTGTACTGTACCACCTGTAGATGAAGTCATAGCTTTGCATTCCCACGTTTATAATGGGTTTTACCTGTAAATGTAATTTGCAAGTAGGGTAGGAACAGTGGGCATTAACCTCAGGGTCTGAAAAGTGAAGTCAATGCTGAAGTGCCTTAAACTTGCATTCTTTCTAATAGCCAGCAGGGGGCGACTCCTCTGGTTGCAAAATAAGTCTGATTGTATAGAAGTCTATGAGAAAATGACCCTACTTCTCACTTGATTTATTACCTCAGTAAAAATTGTAAACATGAGTTTATGGTCTAAATCGCTAGTTTCAAGTCTTTTTCAATACAGCATGATGTTCATTCAGTAAATGATGGTCCCATTTAGTGTAAAATAGACGATAAAGCAGGGTATGCTTTGTGGTGTGGCTACCTTGTGATTTACAGGTCGCTACCACTTCAATGTAGTACACTGTACATACTATGTACTTATTTGCGTAATGCGTGAAATTCGACAGGGTAGTTTTGTCTCAAATCACGCGGCTGTTGTGCACTCAACGGAAGCTTGGTAGATCAGCTGGTGATGGTGAGCCACGGACATCACGCCGTATCGGCAGTAATTCAGATCAGACAGATAAATTAACCCAATAAGGGCTTACAGTTTATCCGACTACAGTATAGTGATACTTAGTAAAAATAAAATACATGTATAACTTCAATTTGTATAGTTTGGTGTTCGCTGTCTCAATCGCAAATGCTGCAGCTTCCTCGCCTCGCCGATTTCACAAGTTTGAAATAGGCTGGTGGCCCCTCCCCTTCTTCCGCTACAGGCGGCTATGATGGCGACCGTTGAGGGCGAGAAGTGTCCAGCGTTCCACACTCAACTTTTTGACCATTTTGAGTAAAACATCCGGGTACTTTGAGTGCACCGCATTTTGCCATACTTCTCAGTGTGAACGCACTTATGAACTCAAAATAGAAAGTGTAAAGAGAAGTGTTGTCCACGTTTTCGTCTTACAACTTTCACAGTGTCTTTTGAGTCCATGAAGTCCTAAAAATGCCTTATTCAATTGTACTTTGCACCACCCTCTCGTGTCACTTCTGGTTGCAAAAAACCAAGATGGCAACAGCCAAAATGCCAAACTCGATGCTTCAAAACGTCAGTCCACAAACCAATGGGTGACGACACGGTGACTACGTCCATTTCTTATATACAGTCTAGCAGTATTTGCCACCAGCCAGGTAGTTAAACAAGAGTTTTCCCACAGGTTAAAATGAGTTTATCTTCCAGAACTGTCGAAGTTAAAAATGTTATTTTAGACCCTCAGTGGAAGCACAGGCTGTTAAAACACAATATTTGTGCCTGCAGGGATTAGTATTGTCACTCTGCGAACTGAGATTCCCTGGCTAGCACTGATCTAGTGTGTCTAGTTGCAGCTCAGCCAGTTTTTCTGCCAGGCACTTTAATCAGCTCCTCATTGCCGCATGAATTCCCTATGTAGCCCTGGCCTGCCTCCCCTTGTGCTTGGCAGCCTGTTATTTTCCCTGCCACATCCACAGCACATCAACCTGTAAGTGTCATTTAGCTATCAACACACACGGCTCCCCTGAGCTTTTTTGTTATTAAAAAATGGGACACGCTCCCCTCGCCACCAGGGTGCCACGTGTTTTTGTGTGTATGTGTGTGTGTTTCCGTTCGTTTTGGCTACAGAGAGACAGTGCTATTACTAAGAGTAACCCCGTGTTCCCCTGGAGGAATCGATGAATCAAGAATTATTTGTGCTGCTCTCTGAGTGTAGGTGCATGCCAGTGTGTACTGTAAGCGCATCTTTTAGAGCTCCAAGAAATCGGTGTGCTTATTCTCGCATGCATTACCTTCTGTGTGTGTCTGTTATGTGTGATATGTGTTCTTTTTATGCGTGGGCTGAATGTTGCATGAAAGCTCAAAATGCAAGAGAAATACAACCCTGGAAATCTTGTTTTGCCTCGTTGCTGTACGTCAGGTCTCGAATTCACTCTTTTTTTATCGCATTTTTTGCTTGTGAATTTTTCATACCTCAGCCCAGATAAGTAAGGTGATTACCTACTTACATGTATTCGATTTACCGGCTGGTACGAAAGCCCCCTGGGTGATAAAGTTTGCTTTGTTGTTGGAGAGACCAAACTGACATGAGTAGCTGTTTGCAACTCAGTTTTAGCAGCCGTTTCAGCTGTTATCAGGCCATTAAATAGCTGTTATCGGTCACTATAAGCACCATAGCTGTGGGCCAATAGGGGCCTACTATGTAGTAAAAGTGAAAGCAAAACATAAAAGCCACACGTTTTAACACATTGTAAAACTAAATGAAATGTTTTGAACACAAACAAAAAGGCTTCTTTAGGTTTAGGCAGCAAAACCACTTACTTAGGTTTAGGGGAAAACATAATGTTTTGGCTTAAAATAACTACGTTTCAAAAGTGAAAGTGAAACTTAAAGCTACACATTGTTGGTTTAACATGGGCTGCAAACTCCAGCCTCCTGGGTGTAAGCCCTGTGTTTTGCGTCCCATCCATCGCTCCCAACCTCCAGCTGATACGGAGTTTCGGGCTCTCTATACTACAGCGCCTGACCTCCGTTTCTGCTCCTTTCATAATTACTACAGTCGTTAGAGGTCGCTGTCATGTTCTTTTATACCTTCTTTCGGTGATCTACCATGTGAATAGATGATAAAACCTACTACTGGGTGTAGAAGGCCCCTATTGACCCACATCTATGGTGCTTATAACTACCGATAAGACCTGTTTAATGGCTTGACCAGGCCAGTCTAATTTATAATTTAGATAATTTTTTTCTATTCTGTTCTATTCAGCAATTAAAAAACGCAATCAATAACTTAAAGCTACTAACGAGGAACTACGAGGAACTTTAATTTTATGTTGATTTTGGCGGCCCCTGTGGACAAAAGCAGTAGTGTTTCCGAGTACCAGAGTACCTATAGAAAACCTCTCATTTTACTGCAGCAGGGTCCGACAGTCTGCCTCGCACAGTACTGGTTCTGGTTCTCCCCCTGCCTCCCTTCCCTCCAGCCGGCCTACCAATACGGCCGATAACACTGACGGATAACACCTGTTTAATGGCCTGACAACACTCTAATTGGCTGGATTTATATCAGTTTATTTAATTATTTTTATAGATCATTGTGTAGATTTAAAAGAAGACTGTTTATATCAGTGAATCATTAAAAAATGACATGTAGAAATGTCTCGGCGACACAGCTGGCTTTGTATTCCAGCAGCCCTGCATCTGCAGCAAAACGAGCTGTCAGATACCGTATATAGGCGACTGTGTGTAAGCCTGTGTACACATTTCATATTTGATAAAAAATTAAGCTGTCAGAGATGTGCATGTCTTTTGGGGTGCATACTTTTGATCGATACTGAGCCACCGTGACAGTCTGTGCGTGTGTGTGCGTCTGTCTGTGTGTGTGTGTGTGTGTGTGTGTGTGCATGCACAGCACATTAGATCCATTTTTTAGGAGGCACACTCTAACAGGCTTTAGCCTCGCCTAAATCTGTGCCATATTAGTATTTATATATTCAACTTCATTTTCCACTCGTTTACACGCAAGCACAAGCACATAGGTGCACAAACAGTACACACACACACACACACACACACAGAATGCTTTATTTATTTGTGGGAGTTTTTAAGCTAATTAGTTTGAGTCCAGGGGAAAACAGTAATTGCCTCCCAAGAGTAAAGGGGGATGACAAAGGGAAAGAGAGAGGACGGGGGCCTAGAGGGAGAACGAAAACTGTGAAAGAGTGAGAGAAAGAGGAAGTTGTGGAGTGGGAGGAGCTTTGTCGGCAGCGCGAACGTGTTGAAAAAGCATGCTTTGACATGTACCGTCTTGAAACGTGCCCCCTTGCATGTGTCTTTGAGAGTGTGTCAAGACAGTGTGACCAATCAACTGATGGTGACTGAAACAGTGTCTTCTCCGAGACGTCACTTTGTTATGTGTGTGTGTGTGTGCGTGAGCGCGCGTCAATCCGTGCTTGCTAATGGTGTGTTTTCGAGCGTGGGCGGTGAGCAAGACATCCCTAACTGACACCGACAATACTGTATAATTTGAGTGACGGAGAAACTGAGAGAGGGAGCAACGTGACAAAGACACGGAGAGAGAGACAGAGAAAGGAAAAGCTGTGTAAAAATTGAAAAGGGATTTGATGTTTAAGGAGATACAGCAAGACAGGAAGAGATGCCGAAAAAGACACACAGTGACAAAGTTACACAAACAAGAAAGAAAGAGAGATGCAAGAGAGCCCGGTGGCAAAAATGATGCAGAGATTGAGAGATAGGAGGAAAGACGGAGGGAGGAATGAAATTCAATGAGAGAAAAGATGAAGGTGATGAAAAATAGGCCACCTCCGAGGTTTTTTCGGGGCTCAGACAATCAATCATTCTATTAATCTCAATCCTTCCCCATCTTTCTATGAATTTAATCCTGACTCACTGCCATCTGCCCTGTCTTCAGTTTTTGTCTTTGCTGTCAGTCTGTTCTATTCAGCTGTAAAAAAAAACCTAATCAATGACTTAAAGGTACTACGAGGAACTTTAATTTTGTGTTGCGGTAGTGTTTCCGAGCACCAGAGTCCCCACGCAGTCTGCCCCACGCAGTCCTGGTTCTGGTTCTCCTGTGCCTCCCTTCCCTAAAGCAGGCCCATCAATACAGCCTGGGCTTCCAGCAACGTGGTATTAGTGTTGGTTCCCAGCAGGGACCGGCGGAGCAGCAAGGCAAAGCTCTGCTCCTGGACGGAGGAGGAGCCGCTGCTGCCTGGCGGAGAGCTCCTCACCTCCCGCCGGAGCTCCGACTGCAGGTCGAAGGCGGGAATCTGACCCGGTGGCACAGATGACAAGCATCAACAATAATTATGTAAGGGATAATGCACAGCGAGCCGGTCACTGATGCATCGCCCTGAAAGGGTTTATTTCACAACAATGACCCGCTAGCTGTACATTATCCCGCTTATTACACGGCTACTTAGTTAAGAAATCAATAATTTGACACAAAAATGGTCCGCCAGAGTCCGACATCAGAAGTGCACCCATAGCAACGGTCTGTTATACATAGCAACGGAACGGTCTGCCATAAAGAAATCACAGACTGTAGAACGCTGTGATTGACCAATCAGAATTGAGTATTCAACAAAGCCATATAATAAATAGAAATAGCCAATCTTCTCACTGATGGTCTCTTTTACTTATCTACGTCATATAGAGGCATCAGTATTAAATTGAGTCTGTTGCATAACCAGTTAAAAGTTCCTCACAGTAACTTTAACAACAGAAGTTCATTACTTGTAGAATTACTTTCCATTTCTCATCCCTGCTCCGACAAAGGTTCCCTTAAACAACTCCGTAGAACACATGTAGCAGTCAGCTTATGGTTTGCAAGTATTTATCCACCTTTGGTGATGGGATGTAGCATCTGACAATTTCTGTAACTTTCCAAAACGGGCAATCTGACATTCACACCTACTTCCCACAGTGATTAGCCAGCTGTGCAGAGGTGAGAAAACACGTAACTTTTTTCTCAAGGTCTCTTGATTTTCATGCTTCCCTGAAACTACTTCTGACACATTTCATGTTGTACAACCAATTGCAACACTATGAACACCTTCCAGGAAAGATAGTCTTAAAATGTGCGCCATTATCCACATATATAAAAAAAAAAAAAAAAGATTATGGTCTCTTGCTCCTCTCTTTGACTGCCGGCTGTTTACCCCACCAGTCAATGTGGTATTAACGCTTTTGTATTAGGACATGGTTTGACGATATGAACTCTACCTGTTACCGAAAAAATTAATCAAATTTCAGTAACACCTAGTAAAGTGATTAGTAAACATGCTTAACAAACCATCAAATAGAAAACATAACCGTGATCAAAAGTGGTTCTATTGTATTGTATCGTTTTCTATTCTGGACTCTGGAGTCTTCCTTTGTCCTCGTCCCCTTGTCTCCTTGTCAACATCTGGTAATCACAATGACCATATCAAATGTAAGATAATGACAACGATTTAACAAAATACAAGTGGATTATGTGCTCTACAGTGTGATCCACCATCTGCCGCAGTGCAAGCGCTGATGGCTTCATCTCAGTTTGCACTGGAAGAACAGACGCCTCTTTGTGTTGTAAAGCATGTTCCCCTGCATTACTTTACTGCAGCAGGTTTGCTGATGGTTCAGAGGACTTTAGAAGCTGGTTGTTTCTTTGTTGCTTTCTTGTTCAATGATGCATGGAGCACCTTTAAACTACGCAAAACGAGGGTTAAAGAGACATTTGTGCCCATTTTTTTTCTCCTGCAAGGAGTAGACAAATGTAACTCCTAGCTATGCAGCGCTTTTATCTTCTCCATCTCTCCTAATAACGCTCCCTGTTTCCTTTTGGAGCCGTGCTGGTCTTCCAACAGCACATTGTCTATGTGTCCATCAGCGGTTAGTCTCCTGGTCCTTGTATGTTGCAAAGCCATTAGTCACATTGTCACGGGGTCACCGCAGGTCACGACAGAGTGCAGCTTGGGCTTGTTTACTTCTTGGTGCTCTGAGCTCATCTGTTCATCTCTCTGTCTGTCTCTGTTTCTCTGTTTTCTCTTCCCACTTAGCTATCTGACCTCGTCCTTGCTTCAGCGCCGTCTCTCTGTTTGGATGTCTGATTACCTTACTCTGTAGTGAGACGCACTCTGCAAGTCTACATACTATGTTTACATAATCCTTGACATGGAATCTTGATTAGCAAGGAAATGCACGACTTTGCCAAAGCGATGAATTAAATGAAATATATAAAACAAAAATGAAAACAACACTATGTTTATCACTTACTGATTTTCTCTTTACTCGTTTTCTCACCTCTTCCCACTCTTCCATATCCGTTTCACCTCAGTTCAAATCTATTCAAGTCGGCTTATTGGCACGATCATATCCTTCTCTCGTTGCCAAGGTACAAGTGCAAATCACATTACCAGTTTAGATTAAACAAATAAGCAAACACACCTTTACAAATCATGCAAATATATACGGCTATATTTGCCTGATCTGTTTTCTCTTGATGTCGTAAATCTTTAAAAACGGATTACAAAATATAGAGTTTGTGTTTTTAAATTGGTAAGTAGGTTCCTAAAACAGCTGGACACTGGTGGTTTTTAGCAAACATTACTTAAACAAGAGTAAATGGTACATTTGTTAGGGACTATTTTCACCCGCGGATTAACATACATTTGGTGCCTTAGCGTGTATATACAGCAGCAGGATGGTGTATGTGCTACAGACCCTTTTACACTTTGCAAACAATGATGATGTACGTAAGTGTGCACGCATTTTGGCAATGGAAATACGGCGGAGCGCTATAACTTGTCAAGCTATGCAAGAGCATTAACCACCAAAGACAGCAAATACAACCTAAACAAATTGACTCTCCAGATCTGTGTGCTATTAGTGAGAGAGTAGAAGACATTCAAAACCGAACACGCAACAAACCGACATTTTGATGCCAGTAAACGTTTTAATCAGGGCTGCCAATCGATTAAAATATTGAATCGCGATTAATCACATGATTGTCCACGATTGATCGCAAATTAATTGCACATTTTTTAATCTTATAAATAAATGTACCCTTAAAGGGAGATTTGTCATTTATTTAATACTCTTATCAACATGGGAGTGGGCACATATGCTGCTTTATGCAAATGTATGTATATATTTATTCTTGGAAATCAATTAACATCACAAAACAATGACAAATATTGTCCTGAAACCCTCACAGGTACTGCATTTAGCATAAAGAATATGCTCAAATCATAACATGGCAAACTCAAGCTCAACAGGCAACAACAGCTGTCAGTGTGTCAGTGTGCTGACTTGACTATGACTTGCTCCAAATTGCATGTGATTATCATAAAGTGGGCATGTCTGTAAAGGGGAGACTCGTGGGTACCCATAGAACCCATTTTCATTCACATATCTTGAGGTCAGAGGTCAAGGGACCCCTTTGAAAATGGCCATGCCAGTTTTTCCTCACCAAAATGTAAAATAAGTTTGGAGCGTTATTTAAGCTCCTTCACTACAAGCTAGTATGATCTGGTTGGTACCAATGGATTCTTTAGGTTTTTCTAGTTTCATATGATGCCAGTATCTTCACTGTATTTTTTTTAAACTGAGCCCTGTACAACTTCAGAAAGATCGATCGCGTTAATGTGTTAAAGGAATTGCAATTAAACGAATTTGCGTGTCATTATTGCGTTAACTTTGACAGCCCTAGTTTTAATTCAATGTTTAAAGCTTGCTAACTTGTATTTATAGCTGGCTCAAAGCGCCACTTCCGTTGCCAACGCGCGCACGCATATTTTTGATGACGTCCGCTGTAAAAGGGTCTATTGACTCAAAATAAACCCCTCTTTATGGTACTGAAATATCACGAAATGCAACAGTGTGGCTCATTGATGTGTTTTTAATAGTTTTTTGACAACAATGCCACAGATGAATAAGCTGTTTCAGGCTTTGTCTACACTGACAATATGTAGTAGGACCCATTCATTACTGGTTTTGATCTTTTCATAGAATTTCTTAACAATAAGAAAAATATAGAATTTCACCATTCAGCCTTGTTCTCCTAACACCTTTTCTCATTTTTCTCTCTCTCCCTGTCTGTCGCATATCAGTTCAAATGAATTCAAAGACGCTTTATTGACATGATAAAATCCTTCTCACGTTTCTCAAGCACTTGTGCAAATCACATTACCAATACATCTCAATTTTAGATTAAATAAACAAGTGCAAATCCTACAAATACATGGTGTCTGTTTTCTCTTTGCTTTGAATATCAGTGACCCTTTTATCAAGAACGGTGACAGTTTGTTGAACATTTCTACTAATAAATGGGCCGTTGACAATAGCAGCATTAATTAGACATCATACAGTAAGTGGGACGTCTGAAGACTACAGATTGTCACTTTGAGATGTTAATAACAGTTCCAGCTGTTTACATGAACGTGGATCGCACAATTTGAGAAGTCCAATACATGCAAATACTTTCTGTGTCTTCTATGCTGTCCCTTTCTACCCGTCCGTCCGTCAGACTCAGTGTCTTCTGTGCTGCTCTTTAACTGTGTTACAAAGCCATTTTCTTACAGTAGCCGCTCTGTCTCCGAGCCTCCCCCTGTACCCGCTCTCTCCCCTCCTACCGGTTCAAATCAATGAAACTGCACAGGCCCTTCCTCTCCCTCTGACTTTCTGAATACTGTTCTCTCTCTCGTTCTCTGAATACTTTCCCCTCCCGCTGCGTTTTCTCTCTCTTTGAATGCTCTCGCCCCCGTCTCTCTCTCTGTCTGTCTCTCTCTCGCTGTCTCCCTGTCTGTCATCTCTGCTGGACAGTTAGTCTGTTTTCATAAAAACTTTCTCTGTCCTCCGCTTGCTGGATTTGAAAATGTCAGATGAGAGCCAGAGAGCAGTGATTTCTTTTTTCTTTGACACACACACAATGTCCCTCTCTCTGTCTCTCACAAACACACAAATGCAGTGCGAGTAAGTACACACACACTAACACACTCGAGCATTAATGAATGCTTCCTCCACTTCTCTACATACATACACACACACTTCTTTGCACCCTCCATTGCTCACACACATATGGTTGGTGACTCATAATAATATGTAATGCTGTCTTTTATGCATGCGAGCACACACATTTGGTTCTCACAAAGACGGCGAAACACACACTTACAATATATACACAGTGTAGTGACTGGTGATGGCGTCTAATTTTTACCCCGTTGACATGCCTCATGTAGGCTTGGCAGTAATGAAGCCTGTGAACACTTCTGCTCTTCAACAGCGCAGCCAATTAAAGCAGAGATCCTGAGCACGGCTTTTTAAATCCTCCAGAGCGGAGGATGTGAACACACAGTCGTACGACAGACATGTTCTGTTATACTCACACATCATTATCTCAGCTAGGCGGAAGCCTGGGGGGGGGGGGGATCATGCGTTTGGTCGTGTGTGTGCGTGCACATCTGTCTGTCCGCGGCTAATCGCACATACTACTGGACCTAGCACCCTCATATTTTTTGTGATCATTTATGACTTTATGCTCAAGGACCTCGCGTGGTTGCGGTGATTTTCACATCTTTTGAAAAAACTTTTACTGTTATATACCATGATTGACTGCTGACTCATCACTCAATCCTCAATCAGCCGTTAGGGGCCGAAAATGATCAACAGCTGCTTCATGTTGGAATCTTGTTTCCGCTTGGCAGTAGGAGATTTGTTATTTTTTTACAGGGGGGACAATTCATTTAATTCACCTGCGACTAGCAAACTGGCCCCTCTAGCTATAAAGTAAATATTATAGATCCAAGACGAAACTAACAGAAGGGCGGGACTGAGAGAAAAAGTTGCAATTACAAATACGTCTGCTACTTCAGCACCTCGGACAGCGCCATGGATTTATATGGTTCATGGTCGGTGCCATAGATTCTAACTGGCACAACCCTCGGTCAAATAAACAATCAATGAGTCAGGCAGACTAGACTAACATATTCAACTAAACAACCCCTCTGCCCCTGCTCTCCCTCTGCTACTAGGGGATGGAGAGGGGGGATGGCAGGTTAAAAAGGGGGATGCATTTTGGTCATTTTAGCTTACAAGAGGGATAGTATCCCCTCCCCCCCTCAAATCGCCTACTGCCGCTACAGGTTAGTTCTTCCAGCTTTGCACGCCAAGATAAAACATTGCAGCATTGGTCATTTTCTGGGGATGACAGAAAATGTGTTTGGGACGAACAGAGATCTTTCCCGGTACGAACTACCTCAGCTGAGTACAGTTTGGAGGTAAAAGTACTTTGAGTTCGGGGTTCCAGACACTTTACATCAGTATTTACATTTTACCAAACTTATATCAGAGATGAAAGTAACCAGATACTCCTGTTCTGTACTGAAGTACACAGCCGAGGTACTTGTACTTTGATAAGAAAAAGTGTAAATAGCTGTTATTGATTATAAGTGCTTTGCATAAACTACGTATAAAACAATAAGAAATGGCAGTTAACTCAGATATAATCTGGATTATTTTAAAATGAATCCTGCATCTTTTAGTGTGACTTTTTGCTTTTTTTTGCTATAGGGCTAGCAAAAATAAATATAAATATTTATTTCCTCAACATTTTAATGGTACTTTTATTATGCCGCTAACAACTATAGATGATAATAACGAAGCAGAGAAACAACATATTGATTTTGGGGACGGTTTTCATTCACTTCGGGATGGTTAAAGTTTCTTTTTCAGGACTGTTCTGGGTGGAGAGCTGCACTTTATGAAGTGCACTTTTCTAATTTTAACTTTGCTATTTCTCCGGCAGAATATGGGGAATAGGAGGTGACTGCCATTTTGTTGATGTTGGCATGTAATTTGTTGTGGAGTGGAGGAAGCAAATTAGTGATGCTAATCTCAGTTATGGAGAATTTGTTTAATTGGAAATCCTCATGATGGAAAAAAGAAAAAGACATGAGGGAAAAAAAAGGCAAGTGCTTTTGTGTCTGGTTAACCACTCAAAAGATTTTTCAACATGTTGGATCTGAAAAAGAAGTTTAATTTCACAGCTACTTGGGGACGTCTTCTTGAGTGTGGGTGTGTGCAGGAGTGTCTGTTTTCTACTACTAATGTGTGTTTCTCTCAGTAGGGATGTGGGCAACGCACGTATATGTTTGTGCACACGTGCCAGTATGTTTCTCGTTATAGACTGTCAATAATTGTGCGTAGTTTAATGCGATGCAGTGTCAATAGCGAAGTGTGTGTGCACGAGTGTTGAACAGCAGCTGTGTTTGTCTGCAAAGGAAATGGATGGAAAGCTCTCTCTCTCCATTCAGAGAGGGAATGAAAGACTTACAGTTGCAGCTTCTTTCAGATGGGTGTTGGAAAATGATGGAAGAAAATATTTACAAATGAGAGAAACAGAGAAGGAGGAGGTAAATGTGCAATTTGACAAAGTGAAAGCGATGTGTTTTCAAAACACAAGCAGCTAAAGACGGATGGGGAGAGAGGAAAAGGGAATGTGATTTTGATTGACACTATTATGGTGAATGGACAGAGAGAGAGAGAGAGAGGGGGAAAAGAGTGATGAGCAGAGATTGAGTTGAGAGGTTAAACGCTGGGTGAGAGGACGAAGCACACACACACACACTGAGAAAGAGAGAGAGAGAGAGGGAAACAGGCAGGGTCATGCCAGTTTCCCCCGCCATTGTCAAAGTCAAAAGCCGCCGGTCGCTCCAGAAACATGCAAATGAAGTGCAAATGAGCTGAACCGCGGGCAGAGAGGGGCGGTCTCCGTGTTGACGTTGTCATGGAAACGCCCAGTGGCGCACACAAGCGCACGTGTGTGTGTTTGTGTGCAGGCATGTGGCTGGATGGATGGATTGGTCAAGGGGAGGGAGAGGGATATAAAAGAGGGGTGGACGGACGGCTAATGAAGATAAAAGAGTGAGACACTGTTTACCTCAAAGGACAGAGAGCTGCATCTGGCTAATAATGCAAAGTACTGGAGAAACCCTGGAACATATTTAATAGAGGTGAAATGAATAATAGGCGAGGGTAAACAATTGATGTTATTGCTGGAAAATGAGACAAATGGAGAGGAGGGAAGTAATATGAAGCAGACGAGGCTGAGAGAAGAGAGTCTGTCTGTTCATCGCTCTCCTCTTCTCCATTTATGCATTATCCTCCATCGTTTTCCTTCTACACTTAGCAGCTCTCAGCTATTCCTCTTTTAAATTTCAAGGTTCAATCTCTGCAACAGCCACTGTGTCCGATTCTGTTGAAGCACCATTAGGCAATACAGGTGCTGTAACTGTTGAGTGAAACACAAGCATACACACCAGCGGCTATGTACAAGTCCCTCTTCGTATTTTTAGTATTATACTGACGACATCCAGCCCGGTCTCATTCCCAAATCGCCAAATACCAATGCTTTGTCACGCCCCTTGCATAAGGCACCCTTTAGCGTCTGTACATAGCGGGTACCGGGCTTTCAACTTACACCAATGTAAGCCCATCTGCTTCAATATTAGACACTCAAAGCAACTGCTCCAGCCGTCCATTCACTTCGTTGGCGTACGGAGGAGGTCGGGGTGAATGGATCGGTCAAACAAACACAGAACTTTCACCCAGGAGACCGTTGTTCATGTCCCGTGTCAAACACTGGGCAACCTGCGGGTCTGAGAAGTAGAGCCAATGCGGAAGTGCTTTAAACTTGCATTCTTTCTAACAGCCAGCAGGGGGCGACTCCTTTAGATGCAAAAAGAAGTCTGATTGTATAGAAGTCTATGAGAAAATGACCCTACTTCTCACTTGATTTATTACCTCAGTAAACATTGTAAACATGAGTTTATGGTCTCAATCACTAGTTTTAAGTCTTCTTTAATACAGCATGATGTTCATTTAGTAAATTATGGTCCCATTTAGAGTCAAATAGACCATAAAGCAGGGGATGCTTTAGGGCGTGGCTACCTTGGGATTGACAGGTCGCTACCACGGTGTTGTCCAGTCTGGGAGTTATAACATTTTGGTCGCCTGAAAATGCCTTATTCAGCATTCGGTTGTACTTAGCTCCACCCTCTCGTGTCACTTCTGGTTGCAAAAAAAGATGGCGACGGCCAAAATGACAAACTCAAGGCTTCAAAATAGCAGTCCACATACCAATGGGTGATGTCACGGTAACTACGTCCATTTCTTATATACAGTCTATGGTGTGAAACCAAAACTCAAAGTTAACTTATTTTAAGTTACGTACGTAAGTTAACTTACATGACGTACCTAACTTACATACGTAACTTAACCTAAATCATGATCTTTTCCTAAACCAAAATGAAGTAGTTCTGTTTGATTTCACATCGTTAACCATAAGAAGTATATCGGACTACCCTATACATTGAAAAATTACGCTAAAGGGGTACCCAGTGCGTGACCAAGCGTCTATATGTGACGAGGTGGGAGTGAGAACGGCTTATAACCATCTGCAGGTTGCTTCTTTTAACTTCGAGCGAGCAGTGCAAAACTTTTTTCATTGTTCCCAACCACTTCCTCTTGGGAACGGAGCCAGAGTGAGCAGCAGTTCATAAAGTATGCAGTTTAAAGTGGAGATTCAACAGTGTCTGCATCTTTATGTGCATATCAATACGATACTGTATGCAGAGAAACAAACTCTTAATTACATTATGAGTAAGACGCCAGTTGAGATGCCTAAAAGAATCCTAAAGTAAGTACAGCAGTGTGAGCTGGAGGAGGTAATGACTCTCAGCAGCAGCAACGATGGACAAAGGAAAAAAAGAGGTAGAGATAATGAAGAAGAAAAATCACATGGAATACAAAGGGCAAATGAGAGAGAGGGAGAGAGACGGAAACGAGGGAGGGAGATAAACAGGCAGAGAGAGAGGGAGATAGGCGAGGATGCAGAGTGCACAGGAGGTATGGAAATGAGAGGAGAGAGACGGGAAAGTGAAGGAAGGAAGTAAAACGAGTGATGCGAAGAGGCGAGGGGGAGGACCGATGAGGGAGGGGAGCAGTCGTGCAGGGAAGGGCTTTGAGGCGAGGGAGAGGGCTAACAGAGGACCATGTTTTACAAATTGCCATTTGAGAGGAGCCAACGGAGGGATGAAGGGGGAAAAAAAAGAAATACAACAACCACAGACCGGCTCCAGATTGCACACAGCGAGAGATGTACTCAGGCACCTCCAAACACTGCATCATGCACACATGGGTGAGCACACAGACACAAATGGTCCAGACACAGGTAGATGGAGATGCACACAAACATGATTTGATGGGTAAATTGGGGTAGCGCGTTCATGGCTGTGTCTGTGAACTCGTCCTTACCTCTCATTAATTAGCCTTATTCACTGACCCCTACGCATACAGCATGTCAACTCTCATGAGGCGGAGAGACATTTTATTTTAAGCCCTGACTCTCTCATAAGACTTGCTGGTGTTGTGTCAAAGGCTGTTTTCCCATCAATTTCTGTTTGCACTAACCTGAACCCAACCTGAGCTCCCAACCCCAACCAGTCATCTTAGTGACCACAAAGTAAAACGGATTTCAACATAAAAACAGAAATGTTTATATTTTTTGTTTCTATGTCTCGAGGTATTATGACTTTGGGTTGTCCGTCCGTCTGCATCATTCTTGTGAACATGATATCTCAGGAACGTCTGGAGGGAATTTCTTCAAATTTGGCACAAACGTCCGCTTGGACACAAGGAGGAACTGATTCGATTTTGGTGGTCAAAGGTCACTTTGACCTTACGTCCATCCCATTCTCGTGAAATCAATATCTCAGAAACACATGGAGGGAATTTCATTACATCTGGCACAAACATCCACTTGGATTCAAGGATTAACTATGTACTGTATGTAAGAAGTTGACGTCACCCATTGGTTTGTGGACTGCCGTTTTGAAGCCTCGAGATCGGCATCTTGGTCATCGCCATTTTTTCTTTTTGCAACCAGAAGTGACACAAGAAGTACAACTGAATGCTGAATGAGACATTTTTAGGCGACCAAAATGTTACTATTAACTTTCATGAACTGTAAACACACTGTGAAAAGGTTAAAGTTGTAAAACGAAAACACGGACAACTCCCAGATTGGACAACGCCGTGGTAGCGACCTGTCAATCCCAAGGTAGCCACGCCCTAAAGCATCCCCTGCTTTAAGGTCTATTTGACTCTAAATGGGACCATAATTTACTAAATGAACATCATGCTGGATTGAAAAAGACTTGAAAATAGCGACTGAGACCATAAACTCATGTTTACAATGTTTACTGAGGTAATAAATCAAGTGGGAAGTAGGGTCATTTTCTCATAGACTTCTACACAATCAGACTTTTTCTTGCAACCAGAGGAGTCGCCCCCTGCTGGCTATTAGAAAGAATGCAAGTTTAAGGCACTTCCGCATTGGCTTCACTTCTCAGACCCGGAGGTAGACCACTGGGATGAGCTCGTTAGAATTTGTTGGTCAAAGGTTTAGGTCACTGTGACCTCTCAAAACAATTTTTTGACCATAACTCAAGAATTCATATACGAATTATGACAATTTCACACAAATTTCTAACAGGATAAATTGATGAAGTGATGATATTTTGGACAGACATGAATGTAAACTGCAACTTGACTGGTTGGCAGAGGCATACTACCGTGATTCAGTAATTCTCGTTTTCATTTTCAGTTCTTATGTAAGGCCCATTTCAAAATGTAATTTTACCTTTTTTTGGAACAGTCGGCTCCATCATATAAAACCTGAAACTTTAGTGGAAACATGGTAACACGGTTTCCTCTCCTGATCTGGCTCTCCAAAATTTCATTTGCGAATGCATGATTGATTGACACAGATGTGTCTTGACACATTTCCGATTGGAGAAAAGTGTCACAGGGCAGGATTTTGGCTCCTCTTGTACATGCAGAATTTCCTAATATGCTGGCAATGTCAAGGACTGCTGCACAGTGTGATTGGATAGTTTGTCACCATTGTAATAATGGCCTCTTCCTTAAACGAAAACGAAATGAGAAAACTATCATGTCTTAAGTGGCTCAATATAAAATTGTGCATTTTATTTCTATTTATTTCTATTCACATCCAGAGGATGGAAGAGGTTAACCATCTCCTCACCTTGTAAACAAGCTTTAAATGCAGGGTGAAGTGTGACATATAGTACCTTATAACTGTGTGAGTGTTGAGGCATGATTACAGCTTGAATTGGTTCATTTTAAAGTGCGAGGAGTCAATTTCACGCAAAGATTTAGAGATTGTTGGACATTTTTTGTTCTTCTGTGCTCATTCCTGCCTTACAGTATGTTCAGCCCCAACATCTGTTTCAGCAAGAACTGCAGTGAATTACTTATTGAAGTTCTGTTCCCTTATGACTTAAAACATCACTTTGTACATAAATAACATGGTGCTTCTAACCTAAAGCCTAAAAAACTTTATAAGAAATGATTTTGCAAAAACTTTCTCATTCTGTATAATAAAATATGAGTATTGTATACTGTAGGAGAACAACACACACACACACTAACACAGTTTGAGACACTCTCACTGTCTTTGTCCCACTCTGTTGAGCCCTCCAAACCCACCAGGCGCTCACTCTGGAGCGTATCCTTTCAGAAGCCTTGCTGACACTCCTTTCTCTTGGCCCTTATCCCTCCTCTTCCAGCTCCACGCTCCAGCGACACAGGACATCATAAAAGTCCCATCAGCAGCGCAGCGCCACTTTTCTTCCCCACCCACTGTCCCTCCCTCCCACCTCGCAGCCTCGCCGCTCCCCTCCAGTTCACTCTGGCCATCAGCTACAAATGAGGAAGGAGGCAAAATATAACGGGAAAAATGTCCTCCTCCCTGGTAATTTGACTCCAATAACACTTTAGATTAAAAGAAGGGGTTATTAAGCTCAAGTTGATTTGTCAGGCCACGCTAAGTAGTGAAAGTAGTTTAATATTTATGTATTTATTGGGGAGGCTTTGGCCCGTACTTACTATATCAAGAAATACACAGTGTAAACAGACACACATATCTTTGCATTTAGTGTTTCTTGTGTATCCTCTTCAGGTCTACAGTAACACAAATTCCTTCCCCTCATAAAACATTTTTGGAATATTTTGAAACCTGCATGGTTTGCATCTATTTCTGCGAACTAACACTTTGCAACTATTGTTGGCACTGTACTGCTGTAGGTTTCTTGGCATATTAACGCCCCCCAACTGTGGAATTGTGTGAAACCGTTGGTGGTGTGTGTGTGTGTGCATATCTGTCTAGTAGAGCAAAAGACACAAACAGAATGAGGACTCACTCAAAAAAAACAACGTAGCTCCAAAGCGGCACCAGTTGTCAAAATAGTCCACAGGTTACTTTGATGTTTTTGTAAGAGACGCCACATTATTTGTTCCGCAAAAGAAATTAGTGCCACCACAACAATTTCAGACACCTCAACAGTTTTATGCAGATGAGACGCTGCTATGGCATTCATAAGAACCATAGACTGTATAAAATATTGACATAGTCTCCGTAACGTCACCCAAAGGTATCTGTAGATCCACTGTGAAGCTCAAAGTGGACGCTATCTTAGCAGTGACAACACAGCTAAACTCCAAGCCTGGGAGGCGGAGTTAAAGGAAACGCTACTGTGTTTGCTCCATGAGCCCAATGGACGCACAAGATCGCCAGATGATCCGGGTACTTTTTCACTCAGCAGTTGAGCCATTTTGGCTTCATGCGCCACTGAGCAACTCTCATCGGAATGAACAGGCGCCCCTCTCTAGAAATCCATGCTTAACTCCCAACTAATCCAAAAATGGCCGAAGAGAAAATGATCTTTTGACAGTATGTTGACATCATAACAGCAACATTACGACAGTTTCAATGTCTGTAACTGTAAAATATGTCACATACATGAAAAAGGTGAAGATTTATTTTTAAATCAACAATTTCTGCTTTCAGTTCAAAATAAAAGCCCTCAAGCGTTTTTTTCTGTGGACAGAATTCCTTCATTTGGTCACACAAGGCTTTTATTTTGAAATATTTGCAGGACAGTGTTATAGGAAATGCATTGACTTACACTGCTCCATGAATGAATAAAGTACAGAGTTTTAATTGTGGATTATTACTACTATTATACCCCCAAGACAAAGTAGTTGGGGGTAAAGGACTCCGCGTGTCCTTCCATCCGTCCGTCCGTCCGTCCGTTCGTTCGCGTCACACTTTTGTTTCCTGAGCAGAACTCGGAAACTATTTAACTTAGGAACTTCAAATTTGGCATGATGGTTGGCAGTGTGGTCCACCTGTGTTATTTGGGGGTTAGAAGTCCAGGGTGCCTCAAATTAGATTTTTTTTCGACTTACAGCTGCACATTGAGCATTTGACTAATCCCCTACTTCAGTAGGGGTCAAGCAGTGAGCGGGGGTATGTGAGCCATGCTCACTTTTGCCTCGTTTTCAAATGAGCACACGCTTCTTAACCTTTTTCTGTCTATTATAAATATAAATGACATTTATAATGAAATTAAATGGCCATTATGAAAGGCAAACTCAATGTAGAAAGAAAGGGCTGGCAGCAGCAGAAACGCTGCCGGTGTGGACAACCCACGAGTGGGACACGCAGGGTTCAGCGAGACAGCCGTCACGCACTGCTCACGCGGGCAGTCTGGCTCAAGCATAATTTTAAGCGTTAATAGAAATCAAACGGGTGAGTTGTAGAAAAATTCAACCCCTCTACAGCTGTGATGAACGGAGATATCAGCAAAGTCAACCGTTTCTTGTATCAGGCTGAAAACACGTTTCTTTCTGCTCTAAAGTTGGGCGTTTTAACTCTTTTAACTCTTTTGGAGCCAGCCTCAAGTGGCCATTTGAGGAACTTCCGTGTTGGCTTCATTTCTCAGCACCAGATGTTGCCGCTTAGATTAGAACCATATCAGCTGTGGTACAGGACTGTATAACTGCTGATAAGGATTATATAGCCAATAGTTCCCTCCAGCTTAACTGAAAAAAACACAAGTATGCATTATCATGTAAGGTATTGCTGAGGCCAACTATTGACTGAAAATTCACAACAATGTTGTAGAAACTTCAACATTGTTTTTGATTCGTATAACTTTTCACTGTGAACAGCACATCTGCAGTAGTCTCTTCTGTTCCACTTCTGCTTTTTCCATCCTAGAAATCTTTCCAAACTACAGTCTATTGTGCTTCAAAACAACTACTAGAATTGATTATACATGCTTCGGTCTCTCTTGGCTGTCGGCGTTGCAGAAATTACAGCTGCTTCAGAATGCCACAGCAAGGCTTTTTATGTAGAAACAGCCGCGGGGTGCATTTCGCCCCTATTCTTGATTTTTGTGTCACTGAAAGCCGATGAAATGCAATGTTGATTTGGAGATTCTGTTTACCTGTATGTTTCTCTGCAATCAGGCCCCCGCACTTATGTTTGTACTTTACATACTGGACAAGTATTTCCGGCTATCCCTCAGTCAGGTTTCAGGATCAGTGAGCCTTTTTGCTGTTGTGGCCTTCAGGGTCTTGTTGCCTTTAGGTTGGTCAGACTGTTTTAAAATGCGTCTGAGCACCTATTTGTACAAAGTGGCGTTTTGTCGATGACCGTGTGAAGTCCGTCGTGAAGTTTGCTTTATTGACTTGAGAGGTACTTTGTGACACTCGCTATATAAAGATGCCACACAAATACATTTTTCCTTTTACTGTACCTTAGAACAACAAATGTAAACCTTTCTTATGAAATGCCTGTAGTGGAATTACTGTTTAATCAATAAGTAAGGGCTGCAAAACAGACTTTTATTTACTTCAAAACACACACACACACACACACACATTATGTATGGCTCTCAAGGTTGACAAGATAAAAGCTCTCTATGAGAATAACACTTCACTGCTTCTTCAGCTTTTTTCACTTTCACCGTGTTATCCGCATTGATTTTGTTTTCAAGCCGCATCCATATTTCAGACGCCGCTTCATTCCCTCTAAAATATAGGCTGTTTGTTCACCTTTAGAAGGTTTTAAATGTAGCTCCGCGTTGGCCTCATACACAATGAGAATGTTGCCACAACTCATTGAAATTGCCCTTTCAAAGGGAGGGACGCATTGTTGTATTATTTGCCGTGTCATTCAGGTAGTGTGAGAACTGTGTCACGCTGTTCTGTCTGATACTTTGACGAGGGCCTTCGCCATTCTGCTCTGTCAATATAGGGCAGATCCACCGGGGGAACGGGTTGAATACATGAGCCGTTTGGAGGAGAGGCCTTTCATGCGCTGACCCTCTCTGGGGTTTTCTCAATTCTGTTTGTGTCACAGAGACACGCAGTGTGTGTGTATGTGTGTGTAAGGGTCAACAAAGACTGATGATAGGCTGACGTAACAAGGCCCGATGCTGAGAATAAATAGGAGGTTGGTCTGACTGTCAAATCAGCTTCGATTAATACCAGAAGCTCTATTGATGTTGTTGTTGTGGTTGATGGTAGTGGTGGTGGTGTTCGCATGCGCGTCTGTGTGTATGTGTGCTGAATGCGTATGTCTAAGTGATGTGTAAGTAAACTGCTTCTGTAGTCTATCATTTCTATTCATGTCCTCCAGTTTATCTGTGTCATCTTTTTAACTTCTTGGAATTTAAAAGAAAATTGCTTAATTTAAAAGAACAGTGTGTAACATTTTGGTGCATCTATTAGCAGAAATGGAATATGATATTCATAACTATGTTTTCATTAGTGTATAATCACCTGAAAATATTTTGTTTTTTTGTTTTTTTGTTAGCTTAGAATGAGTCTGACTTCCGTTGCTCCTAAAGTATAGTGTTATTATGGGCCTCCGAGCGAGGCGAACGGTGTTACCACGGTTTTGCACTCGGCGACTCACGTTACCGCAGTCTTGGAAAGAGAGGAGTGATCGGAGGGGTACTCAGTTGGTTGCAATCTGCAACCACACCACTAGATGCTGCCAAATCCTACACACTGTACCTTTAAAGTATTAACAAATAATCTTAAATCGAATCAATAATCCTGGTGAATCTCAGATGATAAAACCACCATTTCCTGCTCTGGTTTTGAACTGTTCTATGGATAGACTGTCAGTCAGGCTGACTGTGTACAGGCCCCGGGGGCCCAATAGGGCGGGGGACCCATATAAGCCAGAGCTTCTGTGTGAATCGACAGCAAGATTTCACATTGTAGAGAGGAAAAAAAGCAAAAAGTCGTTGAACTGAAGAAATAACCCAAATATTCTCTTTGAAGTCGGCAAAAAGAATGAAACCATTGTGACACCTTCAAAGGGCTGGTGTGTGTTTGTCCCCTCAGGTTACAGCAGGTCTTCTGCTCTGTAGTTGACACCATGCAATCTGGTTAACTTTGACTCTGCAAGATGAAATAAAGAAGTCTCCACCTGTGTGGCCACTTGACCACCGAAGTTAGGAAGCCTTTTTACACATCCTTACCCAGGGGACCATCAGCTCATAATTCGTCTGTGACTTAGCGGGACTCTGGTGCATAATCAGCAGCTCATTTGCATTCTGTACCCATTTGTCTCTTCGCTTTCTATTACCGGAACATTCTCTGAGCCGTCTCTTCACAAAAGGACCTCATTTACTGTAAACAGCAGTGATCAGCTTGCCGCAGGATCCACAACAACTTTTGTGAATGTGCGGACATAAAAATATGGGTGTGAACTTCTCTTTCTTTGAGAAAATGTGGGTATTTTTCCGTGACAATTAGCCATACATATCTGTGACTTTCTCACATAAAACAGTGGCACTACAGAGGTGAAAAACTGTGTGACTTTATGGAGGCTGTGATTGTTGATATGGATAGACAATCGTGCAGAGTGTTTACTGTGTTGTTTATTGGTCGCCGTGTTAGCCGAGTGCTGTTATCTCAGCCCGTATGGTGCTTACTTGGCCTCCGTTGTCCCACAGTAGGTTTCAAAGTCAGTAGATAAGTATGGGAAGAGGGAGACAATGGAGAAGGGGAGAGACGGAAAAAAAAAAGAGAGGATGCTTTTGTTGTTTGACGGCTCACAATGACCTCAGTGTTTGACAAGTGACATGGGAGGGAGGAGATGAGAAGTGACAGATGATGCCGTGACGTACTGCAAATGGTTAATAATCCCAGCAGAGGGAGATGTGTGCGTGTGTGTGGGGGTCAGGAATAATGGAAAGGATGCAGAGGAGGAGGAGTGGATAGTCGATTATGTCAGAAATGTGCGGCCTCCTGAAAATGCAGCATAGTAGCCTCATCTGCATGTGGTCGCGGTTGAAACATCCCGGATGACACTTAAACGTGATTTTCTAGAGAATAAATTGCATGTAATTATTTTTGATTTCCCCATGCGTAGTAATCACGCTGCATTTGCCTTCCACTTGTTTGATTCTGCCCACACACACACACACACACGCACAACGAATACATCGCTGCACTCTCTCACATACTTGCACACTCACAAAGGTGGCCCTTATCTTCCCTGCCTCCCTTTGTGTCTGTCCTGGTGAATAAACAATAACTCATCTTCCTGACAATAAAAGTTGACACCCCGCCCTTCCCGCGAGCATCTATTCACGATGAATGGCCCTCAGCACAATGAAGGAGCGCCACACACTCGGCCCGTCCCCTCCTCTTCTTCTTCTACTAACTGCATCTCTGCCACCACTCGGCCCCCTCCTCCTCCTCCTCCCACAACCCTTTCTCCATCCCCTTCTCCCTTCCTGGAGTTAAATTCAAATCGTACAGGCTGCTTGATGAATCCATTGTTACCAAAGCACTTCACAGAGAGAGCTAAATGCGGGCTGAATTAATGGGGGCTCAGGACCAAATAGCTTTCAAAAGGCAGCTCCTCTTCAGCTTCTCATTGCTCATGTTCATCCCTCGCTCTTCCATTTTTGCTTTTCTTTCTTGTGTACGCCGTCTCCCACTCGCTGCGTTTCTTTTTCTCCTCCCCTCGGGGCTTAGATAAATGCTCTTTCTACCTCTTTCTCCTCTTCTAATGAAGATTCCCTCCATATCTCTCTCTGTCTGACGCCTTTCATCTTTTTCTTGTTTTCTGTGTTTGTTTTTTTTTATCCATCACGTTGCATATCTTCTCCCGTGTCCTCCGTCTCTTGCTACCTCTGTTTTTTCCCTTTCTCGTTCTGTCATCGCAAATTACCTCTCCTCTCAGTCTCCCCCTTTTCTCAGCGCAGCGCCGTCTCCATTCGTATGTCTTCCTCATCTACGGCCTCCATCTCCCATTCGCATGCTCTTTTTCCTTTTCTTCTCCAACTCATCTGTCCCTCCGTCCCTCTTTCACTCCTCCGTGAGCGGCGGGGTGTCTACGGTCCCCCAGGGTGTGTTTGGTGTCACGGTGAAGCTTGTCTTGTCACCGCAGGCAGCCTTCATCACCGCTGGCCTTAGAGGAGCACACACAAACACACGCACACACACACATACGCACACATTTTTAAGATGCTGAATCAAAGCAGCATGGGGGGGTTGATCTCTTCGGGACAATTTTGGCCTAAAGGCTGTGACATTATCAAAGGGCTCTGTTGAATGCAGTAAGCTTGTGGTTTTGTGTGTGTGTGAGGTGTGTGTCCATGCTATGACTGCACACCGGGATATTAGCTATTGTAATTTGCATTTGTCTGCTTCCTGGCTGTGCAGGAGTGCATGTCCCCATGCTCTAGTATATTGTAGGGAACTATCAGACAGCCACTACTACACATTTCATCTGTGGGTGGCTATAATTTGTGTGTGTGTGTGTGTGTGTGTGTGTGTCCCTGTGCTCCAATATTATACAGGAGCTATCACTTTGAATTGTGGTTCCTCTTTGTGTAGGTCCTCCCCTCTCCTGTCCTCTCTTTGAACTCTGCTCCAGCACTCACCGCAACAACTGCCGGACACAAGGACCATACCAATGAGATTCTGGGAACACACACAAGCACAAGGTTTCCGTTCTTAACGATTCTCACCGAAACAACAACAAAAAAAAGCCAGCAGAGTTTCATTGAAAGGAACACACCAGATCAGTTTAAACTGATTTTCAGTTTAATTTTATGCTCCCACGCACCAAAACGTCGCTGTTTCCCGCTGCCAGAGGAAACCGTTCACCGCAGTTTACAGCAAACTCAAGGTCTTCCCGTGGCAAAGGCAACTCCGAATACAATTCTGCTAATAGATGGAGAAGTGAACATGAGGAGAGGCTGATTATGCTGCAGACTAGCCTTCCAAGAGCCTCTGGAAGTAATAAACAATAATACAATAAGAGAATAAAACAAATATTGATTCTGCAAATGTTTTTTCCCCCAAGAGTTTTTTTGCATTCTTAATATTTTCTCTTATTTAAAAAAAAAAAAAAGAACAAATGTGGAAAAAAAAAATCTTTGAAAAATGGAAAAATAATGAGCCCGCCATCATGCAGCATATAGACGTGTGTTACATGTGGACACGGCACGTACAGGAGCAAGTACACACTACTGAGGCATCAGCACATGTGAGACGACAGCGATGAAAGCCAGATAATTGCGTCATGTGGAGGAGATGAAACACAGGACACAAAGAGAGAAAGACGGAGAGAGAGAGAGATAGTGTAACAGATTATGAATACCCAGCAAGAAGCAGAATGTGACCAACAGATAAGAAACGGCATGATGCATGATGACAGGAAGAAAGACAGGGGGAGTGAAGGAGGGAGTGGCAGTGGGAGAAAAAGGATGGAGTCAAGGAGAGGTAACATGATGGAGGTGGCGATGGGGGGGGGGGGCTGTAGAGTATTGAACGAGAATAACAGAAGAGGAGAGAGAGAGAAAGGGGGGGGCCAGAGAGGAAGGGGGGGCTGGTGAGGCGATGAGGCGAAAAAGCACAGCACACCAGGGAGAGATAGAAATGATGGAAGGATGGCAGCTGAGGCACAGGGACAGACGGATAGAGACAGTGATGTAGGAGGGCAGAGCAGAGGGAGGGATGGAGTGACACAAAAAGCAGGAGGTTTTCAGTGTTCCCCGCTGCCTGAAATGATGACATGGTAACATAATAACATAGCTTGTAGCCAGAGTTCCTCACACTTGTGCACAATACATTTTTATTCACATTAGGGGCCACAGTAGGAATAGAGCTGCTACTTCCAGAAATATATATTTTTGTCATGTTCCTCAACGTAGAAACATTGCGGTTTCTAAACTAAACTATAGGTTTATGTTATGGTCATCAGTTTTTTGAGGCGAGACACCCAAGGCAACAACATTGTTTTTAATGCACTGGTCAATTTTGAGATTGAGGGCTATTTTTGCTTCCGTAACATGTCTTCTTTCAGACTAGTGGAAAGAAAACATCCACTACACTATACTACACTTTGTCTATTTGTGTCTGTAGATTTCTCCTAAATTCACCAAAAGTTAGCATTAGATAATTAATCGCAAATTATTCTTTTATCTGTTCAAAATCTACCTTTTAAGGTGGATTTGTCAAGTATTTAATACTCTTATTAAAATGGGAGTGGGCAAATAATGCTTGCTTTATGTTAAATAAACTTAAACAAAGTAAACATGATTTTCCAGAGCTTCAGTAGCATCTAAGAGCAGAATATAAGCCATTCAGAAGCTGACCGCACACAGTATCATCCAAGGGTTTTTATAGTCTTAGTTGGATCAATGGACCAATAGTATTGATTTAATAATCCAATCATTAGAATTACTCTAAAACATATAATAATATAAATTTCATTATATGATATTCATGTATTTTTCTTAAGGCTGTCAAAGCTAACGCGATAATGGAAATTTGTTTTAACGCCACTAATTTCTTTAACACATTAATGCAACTTGTGATTTGTAGGTTGTAGCAGGCTCAGTTTTAAAGCTAGAGTGGAGATACTGGCATCATATGAAACTAGAAAACCTAAGGAGTCTATTGGCAACCATGTCATACTAGCTTGGAGGCTTGGAGCTAAGAAGGATAAATAACACTCAAAACTTGCGCTAAATTTTGGTGAGGAAAAACTGGCATGGCCATTTTTCAAAGGGGTCCCTTGACCTCTGACCTCAAGATATGTGAATGAAAATGGGTACTCATAGAACCCATTTTCATTCATTTAGAGTCTCCCCTTTACAGACATGTCCACTTTATGATAATCACATGCAGTTTAGGGCAAGTTATAGTCAAGTCAGCACACTGACACACTGACAGCTGTTGTTGCCTGTTGGGCTTGACGTGTTGAGGTTATGATGTGAGTATATGTTTTATGCTGAATGCAGTACCTGTGAGGGTTTCTGGACAATATTTGTCATTGTTTTGTGTTGGTAATTGATTTCCAATAATAAATATATACACATATTTGCATAAAGCAAGCATATTTGTCCATTCCCATGTTGATAAGAGTTAAATACTAATAAAAATCTCCCTTTAAGGTACATTTTGAACAGATTAAAAATGTGTGATAATTTGCTATTAACCGCAATTAACTACGGACAATCATGCGATTAATCACGATTAAATATTTTAATAGATTAGAGAATAAATGTGCCTCAGATTTAAAACTTATTGTTCTTTGCGTTGGACGAACAATTTGTTGACTGTGGAAACAAGATGTTTTTTTCCTATCTTGGTAAGAGTGCTCCAGACCACTCGGAATATTTCTCTTACCTAAGAGAAGAGAAAAAATAAGAGAACAATGTTGAATCCCAGAAATCAACGAGTACTAACAAAATAGGAGCAAATCGTGGATACGAACAAAAATAAGCGGTTCTTATATTGCTTCCTGCATGGGGCCCATTGTTTTTGCACAATATGAACAGGATGTACAAGTATACACAGGAACAGAAACAGAAAATAGGCGCAGTATTGAATAAGAGAGAGAGAGACAGTCAGAAAGGGTGTAAGACATAGATGGAGTAGTATGCCAGAGGATTATCAGCCTGATTTACAGCAGATTTGCCCGACCGGACAATTGGATCAAAGGCTTGATCGAGACCAGTGGTTAGCCTAAATTCATCTGATAGAGTGAGGGATTCAATTTCAGCTAACCCTGTGAAGCCTCCTCAATAATGTCTGATAATTATAACCCAACATCTGGACAAAATCCTGCCACAGGTTCAGTCTGACAGTATAACCAGCGAGAGCAGAGTTTCTTACTGTGTGAGGTGAGGCTGAGCATGCTGAGTCTGATCCTCTGCCTCCATTGTTGTTTTGATTAGGGGTTTCTTTGGATCAAGTGAGTTCTTGTGAGATTAGAGGTCCCAAAGTCAGTGTCACATTTCAGTTTTATTGTTAGCCGATAATATTGTAGTTTGTTTGAGTTGTGCCTCTCTACTTTATATTTTTCCCCGTGGTGTATTAAAACAAAATACGATAACCATTTTTTGCTTCCTTTTTTTTTTTTTTTACTCCACTTGAAAAACAACTTTCAATCGACTTGAAAATTGCCTTAGACAGAAAATCCATCACAGTGCAAAAAACTGAAGCCTTGATTTGGTCTTGTTCGAGTTCTGTTTTATCATTATCTCATTGTGCCAGAGAGTCCCCAGGTCGAGTGCTTTCATATCACTGCGTTACGTTGCGCTCCGCTTACTGTCAATCACCTGAAACCAACGAGAAGAAATAAAATTCTCTGGCAGGACGTAATCCCTCTCAATACATGTTGCAACACAAACACTGTCACAATCTAAAATACCTTCACAGTTGTGTCTTGTTATTGGAGGCATATTTGTTATCAGGGGTAACAAGCACATTTCAAGATGGATTTGATAGGATGAAGTGTAGAAAACAATGACAATAAAAAAAAGAGAAAATGTCAAGAAAATGTCTCTCTGCAATGCAAATGTTTTTGTTGAAATGTAAACTAGAGGAAGAAAAGCATAAATATCTGTAACCTGTAAATGACACCAGTATTTATTTCCGTGAGAGTGGTATCTCATCTTTCTCTAATCTGTCATACTGATAGAAAACAGTCCTCGGTTACTACAGCATATGTTTATCTGTTGCAGCATATCAAGGTTTAAAGTTATAGAGTGCCTTCTAAACACACACACACACAATGAAGCTGGAGTGCTTTGACATCAATAACTGTGTCAGAAGAACATAACAGAGAAGCTTGACAGAGAGAAAGAGAGGAGGGTCTGTGCTGGTGACACTGAATCCTTATTGACTTCCCCTCTCCCCCCCCCCGTCCTCCTCTTGATCACAGTAGTTTTCCCAGGGGAGCAACTCACCTGATTGGCTGCCTGTCGGGGGCAGGCGACTCGGGTTCGGAGGTGAGCGTGTTTCCTGATAGGCGGTTGCTAGGCGATGGCTGTTAGTATGAGGAGCAGGGTGTGGAGGAAGGACCAGCTGCAAAGGATGATTGTGTTTGTGTGTACCTATGGCTGTGTCTGGAATCACTCACCGTTTGCCATTTTGTAGTGCTGTCCGAATGTATAGTGAGAATTATTATAGTGGACTCAGTGTATCCCACAATGCATCGTGAAAAGTAGTGGACAATGATGATACTGATACTAAGTGAAGATACTGGCATCATATGAAACTAAAAAAACCTAAAGGAATCCATTGGTACCAACCATGTCATAGCTTGTCTTGAAGGACGCTTAATAACGCTCCAAACGTACACTAAATTTTGGTGAGGAAAAATGTTATGGTCTTTTTTAAAGGGGTCCCTTGACCTCTGATCTCAAGATACGTGAATGAAAATGGGTTCTATGGGTACCCACGAGTCTCCCCTTTACAGACATGCCCACTTTATGATAATCACATGCAGTTTGGGGCAAGTCATAGTCAAGTCAGCACACTGACACACTGACAGCTGTTGTTGCCTGTTGGGCTGCAGTTTGCCATGTTATGATTTGAACATATTCTTATGCTAAATGAAGTACCTGTGAGGGTTTCTGGACAATATTTGTCATTGTTTTGTGTTGTTAATTGATTTCCAGTTATAAATAAATAAATATATATATATATATAAATATATATATATATATATATATATATATATATATATATATATATATATATATAAATCAATTAACAACACAATTAACAACACAAAACAATGACAAATATTGTCCAGAAACCCTCACAGGTACTTCATTTAGCATAAGAATATTTGCCTAAAGCAGCATATTTGTCCACTCCCATGTTGATAAGAGTATTAAATATTTGACAAATCTCCCTTTAACAGATAAAAAATGTGTGATTAATTTGTGATTAATCGCGGTTAACTATTTCAATCAATTGACAACCCTAGAAACTACACTTATTGACCCCTCATTCACAACGGCTGTTATTTCTTACCTTTCACAATAAAAGCCCTAGACATAATACGCTGCATCACTGCTTACCAGGGGGAACTTAAATTCACTCAGAGCATTTCACTAAAGAGACAGCTCAACAAAGTAGCTTACAATATGTGTTTACCACACACAAAAATACATGTCAGTATTTATTATGGTTGGTCTACCATCAGACGTTGATCTGGCACGTTTTAATTATGTTAAAGCATTGACGTCATTAGCGGCGCCGAGGAAAATGACCCGAGTAGTGTCCGAAAGTTGTTATTTTTATTTTATTTTGCTGATGAGCTCATTATATAGTCCTCTATATAGAACTCCCTAGATAGTGAGTAGGGAGGGATGAATGATGTCGGACACAGCCAAGGTCTGTGTGACGCTGTGTGGGGTTGTGTGTGTGTGTGTGTGTGGTTTTATGTGTTTGCATGCATGAGTGTGTTTGCACAGTTTACTGTGTTGGTTGCCTCCAAAAATAACTCCATGATTGAACTGCACAGTTGCACATGTATCAATTAAATGGCATATAAGTGTGTGTGTGTGTGTCAGTGTGATGGCCTCCTGCAGGCAGAGCAATGTAATAACTATCATTACCAAACCCTGCGCTGAAGCTTACTTATGCAAACATGCTGTCAGTTATGAAGGGTTTCCTCAGGTCATATAATAAAACTGGAACCCCTCCATCTATATCACAGACACACACAGAGCTTGGAATCTATGTATGGGTGTGCAGGCCTCACGTAGTGCCTTATTAGGCCTGTTTGTGACTGCTGCAGCTTAATTTGGTCCCCTGCTGGGGGTGTTATTCTCTTCATTAGAATAACCAACAGGTGTACTGGGAGCCTCACAGATAAAACACTGCCTGATAGCAGCAGTGTTACAAGCATTAGTCATGCTAGTTGGGGTCTAATTCTTCTCCTTCTTGTGGTTAGTCTTTAAAAGGTCTCAAACCCCCCAAGCTCCCTCAACCAACCGTGCTGCTGAAGTGAAGCTGAATGAAATGTGAAATCTGGATTTATTTATTTCTTTAAAAGAGGCGAGAGGTGGATAATAAAATTCAGGCTGGTTAATTGCTCTGAGCTACTTTCGGCTCATTTGTCGGATCCCTCTGCTGTGGCTTTGCAGACTCTCCGTCCACTTTGAGTCGTCCAGGAGTAAATAGAGGAATGCGGGCGTGTGTGTGCATGCCTGTGTGTTCTGAGAGGTGTGCTGTTGGCTTGTTAAAGCCGTCTGAACAAGTATTTGCTTGTTAAAGGCAAACAGTGCCCGGTAGCCCGCTGTACAATAAACGAGGGACAGGAAATCTCTTTGATGAATTGATACACTTTTTTTTCTGTCACTTTGGCACGAGAGGGATGGAGGTCGGACCATCTTTTGCTCCTCTCGGCCCCGGCTGTGATCCGCTGAGTGCTCCGTGTGTAATTGACAGCCCTGATAAAAGGTAGAGGGAAATAGAGATTTGACAGCTTTTAATATGAATTCTTTTTTTTTTAATCATTGAACTCATAATAATCAATCAAAAGTCCAGTTGCAAAACAATTAGCAGATTGGAGACAAGAGCCATTGTTAATGTCTGCTAATGTGTGTATAAATTTGGTCCTTGCTGCTTATTAAAAGTATGATTAATATATTGTAGATATGTCAACTTAATTATTCCCACACAGTAGTGACTGATTGGTGTGTGTGTCTGGACAGCTGTATATTTATTGCTCAGTCATGTGCGAGATGAGGAAGACATATAAATAGCATGACTTTACTAGGACATTCTGCCTTTTTTGCATGCCATTTGTACGCCTCTTTGTCATTTTTACACCATCAAACAAAACAACATAGCGTCACAAATGTCACTAATGTAACTTCAAAAGAACTTAACAACACTTTGGGACACGAACCACTGTCTCGAACACGGGTCTCCTGGTGGAAAGTCATGTGTTCGTTGGACCTAAGTTCTGAAGTCACATGGTTTCAACAGTCATGTGACATGAGCCAGCTAAATATGTCAGGGCTGTTTTGGCACAAACATTATACAAAAGTAGTATCGATACCACAGTATCAATCCGCCCATCCTTACCACCCACCATAAGCAGTCTTTCTCACTCCTATTCTGCGTCACTAGCTCTGAGTGTAACAAATGCATTTACATTGCAGTCAATACAGACTACATTGTGCACAAATGACACGCAAAATGTCACTCTTAATGTACGAGAAATTACTTGCGAATTACCGTGTCATTCACACACTATTTAGTGCAACCATGTTGGTACAACAGTGGTGGCACATTATATATGAATAAACAGAGCCTGAGGTAGTTAGAGCTCGTGTGTCTTGATCGTGTTCAGGACAAAATCTCCGAAATAGTTTTCGACCACTATGTCAGTGAAAATTAGGGGGATAAAAAAGCTTTTATTTGACACACAAATGCTATACAAAGTTTTCACAAATATGTATTTTCAAGTAATTGTTCCAGCAAATTATCTAAAGGTAAGAGCGTCCCGGTGTTGCCCTGGTGTCGGCAGGCCCTGGTTAGAGCTGGAGGACATGATGAAGAAGAGAGGAGAAGAGGAGCAAAGGGCTCATGAATACAAACAGTGTTGTATCAGGGTCACTTGTGTGTAGGCAGTGATAGGTACCTTGAACATGCTGTTCAGTACAGTAACAGTACTGATGTATGTGGGCAGTGTTGTGAGTGTTAGTGCGGGAGGGACAGAGAAAAAAATAGACTGCATTTGATACCTTTAGCTAATCTGATGTCAGCAGAAGAAACTTTGAGCACAAAGAATGCCACCCTTGTTTTTCTCCTCAGAGGGAAAAAAAAACATGAAAACAGAGAAATAACAAAGCCTCAAAAACAACAACCACAAAGAAAGAGCTGAAAGGAATCAAATCAAAAGCCATAAGACAGTTCATGTTCCTAGACTTGAGACAGCAGTGGCAGGAAGACAGATGGCGGGAAGGAGAGCAAAGTTATAGCCTGAAGAAAAGTGATAAACGTGTTCTGATCCAATAAATCACACTTGCTTTTTCTATCAGTAATCATTACTTTAATCCATTTTACCAAGCACTGCCTCGTAAAGCACAATTAGAAGCCTCATCATGTGTCACGATTAGTGGGATAGTCATTTGTCTGCATTGATCATCATTTGTCTGATATGATCATTTAACGGTGATGTGGGAAGCTGAAATGTGGGCGGCTGCTCAAGTGCACACTTTATTTGTAGAGCGCAAAGTCGTATAAAAGCATTTCAAAGTGCTGTGCAGAGTGTTAAACAGTGGAAAATAAATTAAAATAGGGCTGCAATTATTTTTTAGATTAATCGTTTGGTCGAGAAAATATCATAAAATAATAAAAAATGTCCATCCCAGTTCTCAAAGTCCAAGGTGATGTCTTAAAATGTCCTGTTTTGTCCAAAAGATATTCAGTTTAATTTGACATAAAACAAAAAAAATCAGGAAATCTCCATATTTGAGAGGCTGAAAACAGCATATTCTGACAATTATGCATAAAAAAATTACTCTAACGATTAATCGATTATCAAAATATTTGGCGATTATTTTTCTGTCGATGGATTAATCGATTAGTCAACTAATTGTTGCAGCTCTAAATTAAGATGTATACATATTAGGGCTGTCAATCGATTAAAATATTTAATCACAAATTAATCACAGATTTTTTATCTGTTCAAAATGTAGCTTAAAGGGAGATAGTAGAAGTAGAAGAACTATTTAATAAATGGACTAATATGCTTGCTCTATGCAAATGTATGTATATATTTATTATTGGGAATCAATTAACAACACAAAACTATGACAAATATTGTCCAGAAACCCTCAGGTACTGCATTTAGCATAAAAAATATGCTCAGATCATAACATGGCAAACTCAAACCCAACAGGCAACAACAGCTGTCAGTGTGTCAGTGTGCTGACTTGACTATGACTTGCCCCAAACTGCATGTGATTATCATAAAGTGGGCATGTCTGTAAAGGGGAGACTCGTGGGTACCCATAGAACCAATTTACATTCACATATCTTGAGGTCAGAGGTCAAGGGACCCCTTTGAAAATGGCCATGCCAGTTTTTCCTATAGCCACAATGTAGCGCAAGTTTGGAGCTTTATTCAACCTCCTTCTCGACAAGCTAGTATGACATGGTTGGTACCAATGGATTCCTTAGGTTTTCTAGTCTGATGCCAGTATCTTCATTCTAATTTTAACTTAGCCCGCTACAGCAAGTTGCGTTAATGCATTAAAGAAATTAGCGTTATTATCTTATAACTTTGACAGCCCTAATACATATATTATATATTGATGATAGATCAAGGTGTTTGAGACGTAAAAGCTCTGATCTTCATATAAATCCTCACAATTCTGTAATTTATCTGACATTCCAGTAAAAAAAAAGAAAAAAAAAAGATTTTCAAATAGATATAGAGAGAGACAGAAGTTGGCAGAGATAAAGGGAGAGACAAAAAGGGAAGCACAAAGACGTAAAATGAGGCGGACTGCTGTCAGAGTCACCTTGTAGGAACAGGAAGTGAGTGTCCCAGTGAGGGATGTTTGGTACAAGTCGGACTAAAGAGGGGAGGACGGGGTTGGAAAAGGAGAAGACAGGCTGATGAAAGAGGAGGAGCGGTTAGAGGAGAGCTCTGACAGATTGTCATTAAGAAGGACAGCTGCCTTTTTTCCACGGTGTCTTCTAATCTATAATCCTCACACACACTCACACAGACCAAAGCGTTCACACTTTTCATTTTTCACTTCTGGATACTGTAGTCTCATCAAAATTGAGATCTCTGTTTCAAGAGAAACTTCTGCAAATACAAGTGACAATGCAAATGTGCTAATTTAATAACGTGTTCAGTCAACATGCACTTTAAAAAAAAAGCAATTACCAAAATTCTTGGAAAATGTGAGAGGAGGGTAGATTTTAATTTCACAGTGCTTTGCAGTCAGTTTTGTTTACAAGTTGCAGAAACCAGTCATGTTTACAATTTATGCACAATGTGTTTAATTGGAACGGGATCTGTGAACTGTTACCATAATTATTGGACTTTAAAAAAAAGACAGTAGAGATGTGAACTACATGGGCAGCTTCCAGAGAATAGTTCAAAACAACATAGATAATGTGCATTGTGCCTTAACTTCTGGGATTACAGGAGCCACCTTTTTATATGATCCACATGCCGACACACATATGATACTCACATGCCATACTGTAGGTATGTTGAAATGCTGTGAAGCTATAGGCAACCCTCTTCCACTGTAAAAGATGCTTTCAGACAGAATGTGAGGCGAAGTTTAGAGGCGGCGTGCTTGCATACAAAGTCAAAGGAAAGATGGGAGTTTGGACGATTAGCCGTAATTTTGCTTGTGGCGGCACAAACTTAGACGAAGACACAACGAAAAATGTTCAACTTGAACCAAAAATGTGCGTCTAGTTAGAGGAAAAATTAGAGACTGTGGGGGAAAAGACATGACAGAGAGAACTGGAGTTGGTGAGTTCTCAAATCAGTCTGAGCTGCGATGCCAGCTTCTTGCTAGTTGGTACAGTTGGTACATTGGCTGTTTGGGGAGAACCGACACAGGCTGCACAAACAGTTGTGTGTCCTGGCCAACCCATAGACTGTATATAAGAAGTGGACGTAGTCACCGTGACGTCACCCATTTGTTTGTGGAGTACGGTTTTGAAGCTTCGAGTTCTGCATTTTGGCCGTCGCCATCTTGGTTTTTGGGAACCAGAAGTGACACGAGAGGGTGGAGCTAAGTACAACCGAACGCTGAATAAGATATTTTTAGGTGACCAAAATGTTACAATTAACTTTCATGAACTGAAAACACACTGTGAAAGGGTTAAAGCTCTAAGACGAAAACCCGGACAACTCCCAGACCGAGCAACACCGTGGTAGCAACCTGTCAATCACAAGGTAGCCACGCCCTAAAGCACACCCTGCTTTATGGTCTATTTGACTCTAAATGAGACCATAATTTACTAAATGAACATCATGCTGTATTGAAGAAGACTTGAAACTAGCGATGAGACCATAAACTCATGTTTATAATGTTTACTGAGGGAATAAATCAAGTGAGAAGTAGGCTCATTTTCTCATAGACTTCTATACAATCAGACTTCTTTGTGCAACCAGAGGAGTCGCCCCCTGCTGGCTGTTAGAAAGAATGCAAGTTTAAGGTACTTCCGCTTTGACTTCACTTTACAGAACTGAAGGTGACAACCTGGGTCAACCTGAGCAGGCAGTTGGCTGACATTGGAGGGTTGTCAGCTGACTAGGCTCACTTGGGCCCTTGAGCTATAAATGCTGGCCCCCTGTGCTCACACTGTCTCTCCCTTCCTACAGCTGGCATCATCTTCTTTTGCACCTTCAACATCTCCGCAGCACACATAACACACATCCATGCACTGCTTTCATTGCTGATATTGCTGATCTACTACATTGTTTGCTCGTCCGGGAATTAAACCCGGGACCTCTCGCACCCGCAGTGTGAATTATACCCATTTTTCACAAACTGGCTCTGGGAATGTGACAAGGAGGGGAGTCCATGCAAGGTTATACTTAAAACAAAAGCTATTAAAGCTAAGGTTAACACAAAACCAACAATGCAGTGGGTAGATCAGTAATATCAGCAATCAAAGCCGTGCATGGATGTGTGATATGTGTGCTGTGGAGGTGCAAAAAGACGATGATGTCTGCTGGAAGGAAGACACAGTGTGAGCACAGGGGGCAACATTTATAGCTCAAGGGCCCAGGTGAGGCCAGGACAGCCTCCAAGACAGTGGGAGGGGCGTCACACAGTTCAGCAGTCAAATTCAAAAGAATGAAGCAAAGCGAAAATTAGCTTCAATCTAATGAGGCCCCAGTTGTCAAAGAGAGCCAAATCTAATCCCTGTGTCCTGCGTTCCAATCCTGCATTGTAAATTACGTTTCATCACAAATATGTTAGCAATGAGAGTCAACGGAGACCGGTGTTCGTGTCCAATGTGAAACTAAAAGTCAACATTCACTTATTTTAAGTTTACTAAACTTAACAAAGTAGTTTTGTTGCATTTTTTGTTTTGTTTCAATTTACATTAATCACGTGTTTAAAACTGTTTAAAACTGTTTAAAACTGCGACCGTCATCTGGGAGAAAACACATTTCCCTCGAAATGTAATTGAGAATGCAATTTAGTTGGGGGTTGGGCTCAGGGGGTGGAGTGGGTCGTCCTTTAATCACAAGGTTAATGGTTCAATCCCCAGCTGTGTCCTTGAGCGAGACATAGAACCCCTAGTTGCTCCCCGGGCGCTTTACAGCAGCTCACTGCTCCTAGATGTGTAGGATGGGTTACATGCAGAGGTCAAATTGCATGTACAGTATGTACCGGTGTGTATATATATACGATTGAAATGAAGTTCAGTTGTATGGGAACGTAATTTTGTGGGAGATAGGTTTGCCAAATGAAGTAGGTATCCTCATCCAAGCTATAAGGTTTACTGCTGTATTTGCATTCTGGTGTTACACTGAACTCTGTGACCGCAGAGAGCCAGCAACACATAAGGTCACCATTTCTGAAGGATGTCGTCACAAAATGTGCCCCCACTGTACCTATCTTTTTGTTTGTTTTGTGAATATATCTTTAAATTAAAAACATTAAAATACATTTATGTTTCTTAATAATTTTTATATATTTTTATATATTTCTGTCACATATTTACCTCATTTATTACACAGGTACAGTGGGGACACATTTTCTGACAACGGCCGTCAGAAATGGTGACCTCATGTGCTGCTGGCTCTGTGCGGTCACAGATTTCATTGGTCACAGATTTCAGTGTAACACCGGCAACAGATCTACATGTGAAGATGTATCCCTCCGCCACAAATCGGCAAGGAAACAGTGTCCAGGGAAACACAAAGAGGAAATATTGTACTAAAAAGATTAACTTTGAGCGATACGCACTCAGACTGCTGAAGCGTCATATTATCTTTAGCTG
Source organism: Sebastes umbrosus (assembly GCF_015220745.1). NCBI lineage: Eukaryota > Metazoa > Chordata > Actinopteri > Perciformes > Sebastidae > Sebastes > Sebastes umbrosus. Next base: position 11,905,205 of record NC_051279.1, read on the forward strand.
GATTGCTTCATGGCCAGTACTGACAGGAGGAATGATTTTAAGATCGACTTATCCAAACGTATCCTTAACCACAAATACGTACACACGGATACATGTCACTGTGTGTACAACGAACCATGCACAGACATGCACACCCCATCACAGAGTCAGACAGGCGTGAATGAACTAATTAAACACACTCTCTCTTCCTCTGATTCCTGCAAGTCCATAAAACAGTGAATAATCGAGCTGACATACCTACAGTGTATTAACGTACTGCGGCTTTAATATGCAGCGAGAGAAAACAGAGTAGAAAGGAGGACGGAGGGGGAGACAGAGGGAGAGGAGGGGGGGAGGAAGGAGATGAAAAGCATGAAGCGAGAGTGGAATGGGAGCAAATGAGAGGGAGAGAATGGAAGGCAGAAAGAAAGTGGGGGGAGATGGAAGTGGGAGAGAGTGATAGGGAGGCAGTGGAGCAAATCAAAGTAAAATTAAGTGCATTTACATATTTAGATGAGCGCTTCTAGTCAGCCTGTCTAATTATTTCATCTCCATTTTTCATTTGCACGCTGTTCAATCCAAAAGCAGCAGGCCGTGAGGAAAGTTTCTCCCTCTCTCCCTCCTCGCCATTACTTTATCACATTCACACTTGTCCCCCCTCTCACTCTCTCTGACTCTCCACCCCTCGCAGCAGCCTTTCGTTATCCGGGTCATTACCATACGCTTTTTGTCCGTTCGCACTTGTTCTCCCTATCTCCCTCACGCCCCCTGCTCTTGCCGTCTCTCGCCATGTTTTATGCATACAAGGATACTGCCCCACATGTGTCCGGAAATGTGTGTGTGTGTCTGCAAAGGTTCACCGCTAATGCCCTTTCTGCCACCATGTTTTATGCATTGTGTTGTCCTGGCGAAGATAACTATGTGTATGTCAGTGTCCAATATACAGTATGTGTGTGTGTGCCTGTGCACTCACCCACTATTAAACCTTTCAAATTAGCATGAACCATGTCAGGAGCAGCCAAGCCACGTTAACCTTCTATCACTGATTTTCCCCTTTTCTTTATGCCTTTCTTCACACGCCATAAATCTGTCTTTCTCCTCGCTCCTCTCACAATCTTTCCTCTCTCCTCACCTCTCTCTACCTCGCTGCTGCTCATCACTTTGTTTGCATCTCCTTTCTCTCTACATTACTTCCCCTTTGCTCCTATAAATGTTCCCCTCCTTCTATACACCCACACTCAATCTACTAGTGTGTGCGTGCATCCTCGCTTTGAGGCCCGTGTGTGCTTCTGTTTTATGTGAGCTTATATGAGTAGGTGCGTTTAGGCCGACTCGTGTGTGGCAGCCAATGTGTGTGCTTTCCCCCGCAAGTGTTTGCGCGCAGCAGTGCATCAGTGTTGTACGTACGTGCGTGCGTGCGAGTGTGTCTGCTGGCATAGAAGGTTGTTATGTGCTTTAGGTGTTAATTGGCTGAGGAGCTTCGTTAATATTCTCCTTGCGAGCCCGCTCGTCAGGAACAGAGCCGGCAAACTGATGAGTGTGTGATTTTCCTCCAGAGAGAGAGAGAAAGAGAAAGGGAGAAAGAGTAACAAGAGTGACTTCAGTGCAAAGACCCTCTGTAAGGTCAGAGTGAGAGAAGAGAAGAGCAAGAAAAGGATGGGGGGGGGGGGGGGGGGGGGGGGGGGGGGGGGGGGGGGGGGGGGGGGGGGGGGGGGGGGGGGGGGGGGGGGGGGGGGGGGGGGGGGGGAAGCAACAGAGGCGGAGAGAGGGCAAGCGAGGAGAGAGCAGGGAGGGGTCGGGTGGATGGAGGGAGGGAGGGGAAAGAGAGAGAGATGTGATAAAAAGCCATAAAGGGTTCCATTGAGGCACTGGGTGAAAGGAAAGATTATATCATGCGAGGGAGAAATTATCCCTTTGTTAGGCGTTTGTGAATTGGCGGAATGGGGGCAAGGCGGTCGGCCGGGTGCCCCCCGGCGAGGTGGCACATAGCCGCTCGATTTCTAGTCACCCACACTATGCCACGACAGCACGCGGCTAACCTAGTCCAGACCCCGCTTCCGGCTACGCCAAAACATACAAACCATCCTCCTGCAGTGCGCACACAAATGAAACATCAGAAGCTGCGGCCTTGACAGATTCATACGTACATCAATAACAACACATCACACGCATAATACCTGGAAAGTAAAGAGCGAGATAGTGAACCGGTACATGCACATATAGGCACAGTGACAGTGATCTGTCACACCTATCTGTCACACACACACATCGTGGACCAGAGGAGCTTTGCAACACGTGCAACACGCAAATGTTCAGGAAAAACAAAGAGGAGAGACTGACACACGCACTGCAAGCAGAGAAAACAGCGAGCAGCGAGTCACTGGGAGGTATGATGCCACGCGGATAATGAGTGTTACTCCCAGCAGGTAGCTGTGTAGCATGTGGCTCGCAGCGCACACAGAAACACTCGTTAGGAAGCTCCGACGGTACATTCTCAACCCGGCAGGTAACACTGTTTGCATTTATCTTACTGAATAAGGGATGACGGAGTTTAGCGCTCTGTTGCATCCCAATGGGGAGGGGCCTTGCGTGGTTGTGCATAATATAATATGCCTGTAATGCCTTCTCACACTTAAACTGTGTGTCTTTCTATGAATGCATGTATGGGAGCAACAAGGGCCAAGAGCACATTTAAGTGTCATGACTGCATTAAAAAGCTTCGGTATACTCAAACACCTCGGGTCCTGCAGTTCTCTTTATCAGAGCAAATGAGAAGACCTGCAGCTACCTTGAATCCTGCTGCACCTGTCTTGACTGCTAACTGTTGCTTTTTCTGAAGCCCTTTTCACACATAACCTGTACGACTGCTGTTGACTTTTTGCAACCGTACCTGTGTTTTCTTTCTGGTCAAACCAGTGGGCAACCTCAGGGTCTGGAAAGTGAAGCCAATGCGGAACTGCTTTAAACTTGTATTCTTTCTAACAGCCAGCAGGGGGCGACTCCTCTGGTTGCACAAAGAAGTCTGATTGTATAGAAGTCTGAGAAAATGAGCCTACTTCTCATTTGATTTATTACCTCAGTAAACATTGTAAACATGAGTTTATGATCTCAATCGCTAGTCTTCTTCAATACAGCATGATGTTCATTTAGTAAATTATGGTCCCATTTAGAGTCAAATAGACCATAAAGCAGGGTATGCTGTAGGGCGTGGCTACCTTGTGATTGACAGGTCGCTACCACGGTGTTGTCCGGTCTGGGAGTTGTCCGCATGTTTGTCTTAGAGCTTTTACCCTTTCACAGTGTGTTTTCAGTTCATTAAAGTTAATTGTAACATTTTGGTCGCCTAAAAATGTCTTATTAAGCGTTCGGTCGTACTTAGCTCCACCCTCTCGTGTCACTTCTGGTTGCAAAAAACCAAGATGACGACGGCCAAAAACCAAAATGGTGATGGCCAAAAATGTTGAACCTGAGGCTTCAAAACGGCAGTTCACCAACCAATGGGTGACGTCACGGTGACTATGTTTGCTTCTTACAGTATACAGTCTATGGTTCAAACTAAAGGTACTATTCTTAAAACGTCTTTGTTTTTGTCCCTAAACAGCAATTTGACTCAGTATAATTCCTGTTGTGTCCCAGCCTCCTCAGTCATTCACAGTGCAACCCGGTCTCCTACAAAATACATATACTAATTTGCTTTGCCAATTATGTTTTGTAGAAAAAGTAATTGCTGCCGGGATTACATTTAGTGGAAAGCTTTTTTTTCCAGTCCAGGAAGTCTGACTCATATTACACAGAAATCACAGGGAGGAGGTTAGGGTAGGTAGTTATTTAAAACATAATACTCTGTCATGGTTCCTGTAGCAATACTGCCCTTTTGCATTGTTATTTAACATTTTCTTATTTGGTGTTACTTTTTCCCCTATAACAACTCTTAAAGGTGCTATTGAAAACATTGATAACATTCAGCCACTAGTTGTTGCATTCTGCCTTTCCCGTTCCATTGCATTTACTTCACAACAAGTTGTTGCCAGACACTTACCGTCAATCTCAGCCATTTATCCGTTTTTTCAACGCTAACTGATGACCCAGAGATACCACATGATACCAGCGTCATTATACTACTTGACTCACAAGCCTTGTTAGAAAATGGTATCCCAAATATCAGATATCTTCCACAGAGATAAACAAAACATTCATTTTGGACCCACCAAACTTTTTTAAATGATTACATCACAATCATAATAATTGTTTTCAGGAAAAGCCATACTTTTATTCTTCACCTTTGTAGAGGCTCTGTGGATGTATTCATTTTCTTTTAAAATATTAATCTACATAAAAATCAATAAGACCTTTTAATAATGGATAGCTAGACTTATTTATTTATATTTATAATAGCTATTAAGTCTGAGTCTGGAATACAAACTATTGGGGGCACAGTATGGGTTTTTAATATGGCGACGCTGCACTTATCAGAAGTCTGAAGAAGAGCCTGGTTCTCGAAACATTACAGCAATAAAAACGCTGGGAGCTATTTGGTATGAGGTTCTATCTGTTTTAATTCTACTAGATATTTCTTTGATCCAGCACCCATCCTATCGGACACTGGATGTGTGTGTCTTTCTTCGTTCGATCGTTTCTTATTAGAATAGGTAGTTAGGCATACAAAGCACGGGGCTTTGACACCGGAAATTAGTGTTTTGTGCTCTGAAAAGATTTTGTTTGGTTTTGTGTTACACAAATATAAGAATATAAATCTGATCCTATGCTTGGATAAAGAGAAGCGTGTTTGTGCCAAGTTGGTTAATTTCAAAACATCTCTTTGTGTGAGCAATTTGCAGGAGTCTCTTTTTTTGTGTTTTTTGACCTGAGCTTTTGTCCGCACCGACACTAAAGAGAAAGATTCCTCAGAATTTTCTTGTGGAGACAAATTGCAACTCTGGCTCACATTCATGTCTGGGCCCCAAGAGTAGTTTTCAGGATGAAAGCATGCAAGAAAGGTTCTGAGTCCTGTGTTTGTTAAGTAACTGCTCGATCTGATTAAGCAAATTCAGCAGGGTGAATTAAACGAAGAGCATTCTTACTGAAGTAGCGAGCTTCAACTGGCTTCTTCAACTACACTAGCACCAGCCATCTATAGCGTTCGCCGTCTTCAGTTCTCGCAGTCTGTCACTTGAGAGGGTTTTGTTCTAAAATGCATGCTCAGTTCTTTGCCAGAACTGAAGAGAATGAGCTAAAATTGGCCCCTTTAATGCACGGTCGACGCATGGTAAATGCATATTGTGATGAGGCTAATAATAGGATGTCTACAATGGCTACCACAGCGCCTTTATTGTCTCTCCTTCCACCCTGTAAAAACAGTGCCAAGTCTTTTGTCTGCCAGAAAGTGAGTTTAATCTCCTGGTATACTGAAGGTGAGGCAAAGTAGGAGTATATGAAAAAAACACGCTGCCTGCTCATGCATTCATAACCAAAAACATGTGATTCCAGACAGCCAGTGATTCAAATACTAATATCTGTTTTTGTATTCTTGTTAGCCTGTCATGATGCGAGCCATATCGACTTGTATTTATTTGCCAGGCTCCGCTGTCAACAGACTGTGGAAAAATAAAGAAAATCAAAACTTTGTTATCCTAAATTGTGTGAAGGAAGACGGGCGGTGTCACTCGAAATGTACCCAAATGATTTGGGCCGTATTGATCCCCGTGCCCGGGAGCGCGAGGTGAGCGAGAAGTAGCCTGAGCCGTGCCTCCAGAAAATGCAGTCACCGATAGTGTCCAATAGATCGAGGAGCTGTGACTTTTCTAATTAGAGAGTTCAGAGCAAACCCAGTTGGATTAGCTAGCACATGTCTCTAGGCTGGCTATTAACACAGAGTCAGACAAACAAGAAATCAGGAAGAGGAGAGGAGAACCAGAGCAGAGGGCCGGGGAGGGGCTGAGCATGATGTGAATATACTCAGACCCGGGTCAAAATCGTTGTTTTCATAAGAAATTTTTTTTTATTTATGATGTTCTTCTTGTAAAAGTTCAAGATAGCGTACAAGGAATCAAGCCCATTGGTTTTGCAGTATCTTCGTTGTATAGTATTTTGTTTACACTGGAGAGACTCCCAGAGGAGATTACTCAATCAGGACAGTTCAGATAATACTTTCCTGTGAGTGATTAAACTTTCCGCTAGTCTGGGACTTTGTGGCAGCTCCATAAAACAAACTTTATTTAAAAAAAAAAAAGAAAACTTCTATTTGAATTGCACTCAGAATATACACAATCTATATTCCTGGATATCTATATGTATGCCTACGTTAACCACACTAATACTTGGATTGCTTACTTGGTGCTAAAAAAACCCTTGGGGAGATGTTCGTTTGATTTAGCTTTACCTTTCAGGAACACATGCACTCCTTCGCACTTTGCCAGCTAATAAACCCTCAAGATCCACGCCTACGCCGACACATATACTTGTAACCCCCACAACGCGCACGCACACATTCTCCCAACCCACTCGCCCGCACAACCTCAAGGGAGACATAAGAAATAAATTCGACACTTCCGCTTACCCAAGAAGCGCCTTAAGGACAAAGAGAAATTTAATCTTGGATAAGCCTCCCGATAGAATCTCTGCATTAGCCCACTGCTGCTGGTTCACAGCTATCCCATCAACCCTTACCTCCCACACCTTGGCCCAATTCCCTCGCATCTCTCCTCCTCTACACTGCTTGTTATTTTTTTGTTTTTTAAAAATTTCCTCTCCTCTCCTCCCTTGCGTCTCTCAGACTCACTTCTTTTCACTTTCCTTTTCTCTCCAGTTGCACTCTTTTCTTCACCTCACTCCGTCTCCGGCCTCCATCTCTGCCATCTATTCCCAGTTGTGGCGCAAACTGTATATATCTATATTTCTGTTCCTCTCCCATGTCGGGGCGCTTTAATACCATTGGTATTAAACGCTGGCACGACCTCCTTGGCATACTTAAGCAGGCAGGGATCCTTGTAAGGCTGTTTGAGTGCTTAATATTTTCAGCACGCTGCTGACTTAAGCCCCTTAAGTGCTTTGGCAACACTTATTCCACGGTGGCACCAATGAAGCCCATTAAAAATTTGATTTGGATGAGAGAGAGAGGAAGGGAGGATAGGGGACACAATTTGCCATTACCTCCCTTCCTTCCGCACACACTGCGACAAAAACAAATACACCCATCAGGGGGTTGCCCACATAGGGACTTTGACACACACACAAACACACACACACACACACACTTGCCAGTAGTGCAATGTTTGTGATGTGTTCTTCTTTTTTTGTCTGTAATTATGTCCTTTGTCACTCTATAAAGCACTTTGTGATGACCCTATTTCGTTAAAAGCACTTGATAAATAAATGTGACTTTATTTGACTTGATAATAGGGAACAGCGTGTTTCAAATTGAATGCATAAAGATGTTTGTAAATACAGCGCGTGGCAGATTAGAGCCGATAGTTTATGATCAGTTGATTAAGAACAAGAGAAGGCGTCATTATAAAGGGAAGACTGTGTTGCCTTTCACAGTTTACAGGACAATGAAAGTCATGCACGCAGCGTCTACTGTAGTTAGCGTCTGCCATTGGCTTTGTATTGCCGGTTTTATTGCCAATAGCAGTAATGTTAGTACACGTGGCAATGAGCACGAACAAAGGAATTGCATTATGTACAATGTGTTGATGCAAAGTACACTGACAGGTTGGACTGTAGCTGTTAGCAACTGTTTCATCAGCGTAAAAATATTGAGCTGATATCTTTTTATTGAGCCAGGTTCACATCAGCATAACTCAGGCGTAGTCATGTTCATTTCTGCAACGTCCTCATCCGCTTTGAATTACAAAACGCCACACATAAACATGTGCCCGGTTCTCGTCGGCAGACAGCCGCGCGCATCCCTGCAGCCATAAAAACGGCCATTTAACATAAAGAGGCACTATGATGCCTCTGTGTGTGCCTGCGAGGATAAATTAATGGGTAGTAGATGGTGAAAGGGCCAAACAGACAGCCAAATGTACACTCTGCTTCAGTCAACACTGGACACATTCAGACACACACGCCCGCCACTGTTTGTCGACCTGAAAGAGCGCCATTGTCGCCGCATCCGTCCACGCACACACTCATCTCTAACCTTCACAAAATACTATGCAAAATATGCAGACACTGATCCCACACTGACACATTCTAAGCAAAGGGGAGGGTGGCCAGGGTTATATAAACAAGTGGAACACAGAAAACGGACAGACAGATGGATGTGATCATCAACGATTGGGATTATAGCAGTTTTTGGTAGATGAACAGGAAAGAAGTGAAGCGAAAGGAGGACAAACTTGTAGGAACTAACAAACGGATTGACTGGAGGACTGAAGGAAGAGGAGAGAGAAGGAGGGCAGAACGGAAACACAATTTAAGGAGATCAATTTGTGAATAGACTTTTTTTTTTGCAAGGCCCCAAACCTGCTCAGAACAAGAGTTGCTGGTGCACACCAACACAGAGTCATTTTCCCAGCGTCTGCCAGTTGACCGGGGAAGTCGGCGCCCGTGGGGAAGATTGGCGATGATCCGCTTTCGGCTTTGCCACAAGTTTCAGGGCCGTCGCCGCTAGAGCTCATTGTGTGCACAGAGAGTGAGAGACAGAGAGAGAGAGAGAGAGAGCGGGCAGCGTGTAGTAATCTAAGGATGACACCTGCACTTTATTCCATCAGATAGTGCTCAGCGAGGTGTGGGGTGCAGCTCATCCCGCTTTGTCTCATACACACATATTAAACACACATAAAAAAAAACACACGAGAGCGACACACTCCCAGAGATCGACGATGCATCAGATCCTGACAATCAGCGGAACCCTGTCCGGATCTTAAACACGGCACGACTTTCATATCAGCGTGTATGAGCGAGTGTTTATCTGGACCCAGCGGAGCGTGTTGGAAAAGGACGAGTTAGGCAGGTCGATGCTGCACGATTACACTGATAGCCTGTGATTATTCTGAGGAGGCTAAAATTACCATGTAAAGATCACTGTCCGTTTACGCCGCAGCGTATTCATGATAGCGTATCGAAGGAGTTCCAGCATTCAAGCGAATAATGGCAGACACCTTGCGAGCGTAATGTGCAAAGTCTCTGGGGTAAAATAGCAGAGTTAAAAGTGTAATATCTGAAACTAAAAGCGTCTGACTGCAGTTTGCTCAACCCCCCTCGCAGGTTGGTGATTCTACACGGGGCAAGCACTTCCACTCTGTCTTTATAGAGCGGCACTCGAGCTCAATGGATTTTATTTAACCTTAGCTATCTCCAGATGAGTTGCAGTGAGATAGAGTCTCCGTCTCTCCGGAGGCCTGGCCAGTTTGGTTATAGCTCAAAGGAACATTGACTTCTGCCTGCCGATTTTGTCGGGTGAGAAGTGCAGAAAACCCTGTTTGACTCATTAAAACACAACGAGTTGGAGAACATTCTTGGCCTAGATTTTCTCCGTCCTCGAGGGCACTGCAATGTAGGTAGCTCTATTTCAAAACTTAGCGTTCAAGTCAACATCATTGGAGATACACTTGACTGACTTTGGAAGACAGCCTGTATCCGACTGAAATATAGTATTATTGATGTTTCCTGTTCCTCGGAGCAGTGTGGTTTGACCTACACGAGACAAGCAGTCTGTTGTTGTGGTTAATTGTGTGGCTGATTGTTGGGGCGCCTGGTGCTCAGAGCTTGCGTAGCTCCCAGTTTGACACTGCAGCGTACAGTCGGTGATGAGCTAATTAAGTTGTCCCTCATTTGGTTAATTGCACAGCTGCCGTTCCTGAATACCCTTGCTGGTAAAGAACACAGCGTTGCAGGTCTGGCTTCGGCCACTTTTGGTATTGGATTTTTGTGGTTTATTGATCTTGAGAGTCTTGGGCTTTTTGTCTCTGGAGGCTCGGAGCACCGTGGTAGAAAATAGCTAGCCTTGCGGTGTTTCCTTTGTTGTCGTTTTGCTCAGATGGGACTCAGCGCCTGTACTGCTTTGTAGCAGCAAAGCCTCTGCACTGTATGGATTTAAGCCAATGCATGTCTTCTGAGCAGCACAAGGTGCTAAAGTCCACAGTGGAACTTTTTCTGTTGCTCTAAGCTCATCCCTGTGTGCATTGTGATATAGCGTCTAAATCGCTAGCTCTGTCAGCGCCCTGAGCTCTGGCCAAACGTCTGCGGATTGCGTGCGAGCCCCCCTGGCTACAATTCAGTTCTATGTGACTTTGCAGCCAAATATTTGCATGTGTTGTGATGCAGCATAAGAGTCCTTTCTTTAAGTGCTGTCCTCAAACAAAAACTTCTGTCTGATTGCACGGAACTAAAGCTGGGCAGTTAGCGTGTGCACGTGTCTGCAGCATTGCAGTTGAGAACAAATCGGAGAGTGTGTGTTTGTGTGTGTGTGTGGAGTAGTTAGTCTGTAGCGGTGCAGGCAGGGTCACAGAGGAGCCATTGATCAAACGTGCACATCCACACACGCTCACACATACACACACACGCGCGGCTTCTCAATACACAATGAGGCCTGTCCGGAGCTCTGTCCTCTGCCGCCTCCTCCCTGCCCCCTTCTCTCTGGCCCTGCGCAGCCTGGTCCTGGTCCTGCTCTGCATCACTCGTAAGTCATGCACGCCTCAACACCCAAATGTGCACACACACATTCATACATTACACAGCTTAAATGAGACGTGCAGTATGGATTCTAGAGGGAAAACTCAGGTGTTATAAGTCACAAAAACAAGCACGTAATGTTCACGTGTACACACTCATTTCATATTATATGTGGCAACTTATTGTAAGCACAAGCTCCTTTGTTCTTTTGATTTAAACTCCCTGCAGATGTTTCTCTAAATGTCCTTAGAGGTGTCGCAATAACCGCAATATTGAAAAGCCAACTGCAAGGGGATGGCAAGCAACCGTCACAACCGCTATGTTCATGTTTTTTTTAATTCTTTGCAATGGAAGTGCCGCATTTTTACACTCTTGGTGCCTTCAAATGTGGTTGTGTTTACGAGAAGAGTCCATATGAACGTCCCCCACTTGTGGTATTCACGACCTCGTAAGTGGAAAGTTTCTGAAAGCTCCGACTTCATGACTTGTGACGTGTTTGTTGACGTTGTCAGAAATGGCGGAGGCCTTGGAAATTAATTTTTCGGTACATGATAAGTTAATATATTGTCATTTTAGTCGTGTATTGTTTTTCTTGGTAATTTTATAATATGTCTAAGGAAAAAGTTGATATTCCCAACGACCTCATCTTTGTCCTCTGTCATTGTGCCTTTGCATTTACTACTTTATGTTACCCACTTGCTAGCTTGCTAAATTGTTAGCCGCTGTGGCTTCTAGATGCCAACAGTAACGTTGATATTGCCGTTGCTTAGCAGCGGTGTTCTCACGACTTAACCACTTGAACGCCAAGCATATTGTGTACACGACTTCCCATGTTGGAAACACGAGCTCACAAGTTTCATTTCAAGGCACCATCTGCTTCAAATGTCAGCAGCGTGATGAGGGGCTGAGCGTCTATTCTGCACTGAGCGCTGCACGTTTGGTGTTTTTTTTTCTGGTCGCCGAGAGTTGAAAAATTTTCAACTTTGGGTAAAACTTCACACAATGACCAACCGCTACATCTTACATGTAGGCTACAAGTGCTGAACAACAACACTGGAGGAGAAATGAATACACATAGACCGTCGGTTCGTCCTCTCTCCCTATGTGCCTCGACCTTCCCTTCATCCAGAGCAAGTACTCTACCTTGTGTGGACATATTGATATTCCGTATCATAGCAACCAGATGCAACCAAAGCTCAACTGAAAAAACAACAACACTGTGCCTTATTGCCCTTCTATGTTCTGCATTTAACAATAAAAAAGTATTTCATTCGTTTTAAAACTCTCCTGTTTGTCATTTACAAAGCAACAATATACATTATAATAGCCTTACAATAAAGCTTATTAGCACTTAGCACTAAAATCAGGATAAATAAAGAATTAAAAAAAATTGCAATAATACCACATATCGCGCTGTTGAGCCAATCATTATCACCGCAGGGGAAATTCCTTCACCGCGACAGCCCCAGTTGTACTGTGATGCCTCCATAATGTAAAAAGAGAGCACAACTGTGTATAGGATACTAATTGGTGTAAATTGATACAGAATGAGATCCAGCGCAGCGGTGCCCAGAACATGGCCGAGGGAGGAAACGCTGTGATGGAATCACGAAACGAGAGCTTCAGATGAATTGTTCAAAATGCTGGTAATTAAGTTAGAATTGGTAATTAAGATTACAAGTAGAGAGAATAGGAAGACAGGAGAGTATGCCCAGGGGGGTGACAGTACCAGGGAATGAGAGAAAGAGAGTGGACGGATGGACAAAGAGACAGTCACGAATGAAAACAGAGAGAGCGATATGAGAGTGGCTGAAGCCTTTTTCTCAGCTCTCCTCTGAAGAACATAATAAAAGAAAGTTGGACCCGAGAGTGGGAGAGATATAGCGAACGAAATGGAGAGGTTGTCAAATAGAAAGACAATATATATTGAAAGAGAGACAGATACAAGGAAAGAAGGACCTGACCAGATAGGAGCTTTATGTGAGGGAGAAATAGCAACACAGAGACGGAGAACAACGTCTGTTGTGTGCGCAAGAAAGACAGAGATGGAGAAGAGAGGGGGTACGAAGATAAAACAAGAAACTATAGACCTCAAAAAAGAGCAGCATGAGGTCGAGATTTGAAACCACGAGTCATGATATTCATTAAACGCGAGGCAGAGGTGGTGAGAAAAGAGCAGTGGAATGGGATCAGTGGCAGAGTTTGCTATTAATATCTCCTGTCATTATTATTATCATGCATCTAATGCAGGGAGATATGCTTTTCCCCGCTGCTCATTGCTAAACAAGTGTTGTGCCGCTGTGCACAGTAGCTTCTCCTCTGTGCCAGCCAAAATCTCAATTCAGTTTTTTGTTTTTTTTGCATATTAGATCAACAGAAGGACATTGTGTTTTGTGCGATGTTGAGGGGGATGCTGGGCTGGGGTGACAATAGGGGAGGGAGGGATGCAGAGAAAGAATGAGTTTGTGTCTTGGCAGTCGGCGCGGTTATGCAATTCATGCCAGTAGGGCAGTTTCGTGCTGGGCCTTGAATGTGCACACACACACTCTGTTGCTTTTTAAATGCGCGCACACGCCCGTACATTTCCTCTCTCCCGCGTAGACACATTCGTCAGCATCACAAGTGTGCCACAGATACAAAGGGAAGGCAGCCATGTGTTGGATTTTGAGGACCAGTTCATTTTGGCTGTGGTGAATCTCCAGTGTGGCGGCCGCCGCGTAATAGCCCTGTAAATTTCCTTTAAGCCGCCGTTGGGGTGTGTGTGGCGGCCATTGTGGCGGGGGTTGTTGTGGGCTGTGACAGACCCGGGCCATAAAACACAGCGCAGTAGATAGCACTAACCAGCTTTGGCTGTCAGAGAACGGCAGACAGGAAAGAGAGAGGATGATGGTGGTTTGTGAAGGGTAAGAAGAGGTGAATAGGAGAGCAGAATAAGTAATGGGATGGGTGGACAAGAGGAGAGCGAGGAGAGCGCTCAGGGAGATGCAATGCAGCGGGAGAGGGAAGAAGAGGGGATGGGGTAAGAGAGGGATGAGGTGATTGAAATAGGCCCATGCCAAAGGGCCGGAGAGACATAAAGATGCGAAGGTCAAAACGAGAGATGCTGGAGAGGGGGAGGGGGAGGAGGTAAAAGGTGATGAGAGGAAGAAGACAACAGATTTGAAATGCCGAGGATGGAGGCGGTGTGACTGGGGAGCAAAGTCAGACTGTTAAAAACAGGATGTGAAATATATAAATAAGTGAAAGTAAATGTTTCTAATGAGAGGTCAAGAGTGAACAGACACAACGTTATGTTGATTTTGCTGATTAGCAGTGCAGTGCTCACAGGACACCAGTGGGTGATGGAGGAGAGAGGGTCTGAAGTTCCTGCCAAGGAGAGAGAGAAAGAGAGAGAGAGATTAAGAAACACAGGCAGAGAGAGAGAAAGAGAGAGGGCTGAGCTCTGCAACTGGCAATTAAAAGAAGCAAAAGTAGAGAAGAAGTTGAAAGAGTGTGGAAAAAACGGAGATATTCAGTCTCCCGCTCCAATCATTTGTTTTGTCCCATTCACTCCTCTCTCCTCACTTTTTTTTCTGTCTTCCCCATGCTCCCTCTCTTCCGCTCTCCCGGCACACTATAAAAACAGCGCGATTATGCTGCAGACTTGAGCTGCAGAACAAATCACATTTAGCGAAGGAGTGTGTGGAGATAGAACCAGCAGAGAGGCAGGAAAAGATTCCCACTGAGTCAGAAAAAGAAAAAGAAGAGAGGGGGAGAGATTGCAAGGGGAATGAAAGCCTATTGCAGCTCGGAAAGACACTATTGCGAGGAGGGGAAAAAACAACATGAGGAAAGAAAAGGATGGAGTGAAAAGACAGCAGAGGGAAAGAAAGAGTTGCAACAATTCTCCCGCGGCCTAGGAGGAGAGAAAGAGAGGACAGCGCTGATGGAGGAAGATGCAGGATGAGCCATGCAATAAAAGATAAGGGAGAAGAGAGGGAGGAAGAAGAAAGGAAAAGGGGACTGATGAAGGGAAGAGGAATCAAGGATTAGATCAGGCAGAAGGTGGGGAGGAGAGGGATGGAGAGACTGTGGGGTTTAAAAAAAGGGAGAAAGAGGAAGATGTGAGAATGAGATTAGACACGAAGGCAGCGGGAGGAGAGAATTATGAGTTGTGGACTAAGTGGAAGCGGGGATGGGGGGTTCGCTCTAAAAAGGGGAAGAAAAGGAGGACAGGAGAAAGCGACAGAACGAAGGTAATGAGAGAGACGAGAGCGAGATTTGTAAAGGATTATGTATTATTTATAGAGGGAACAGTTTTTTTTTTCATTGCTCTGGATTTGATTGGCAGAGCTCCGGCTTCCTCAGAGAGATGGAGTGATAATTTTAGACTGGGAAGGGAAAGGGGGAGAGTTGTGGGAGGTATGGGGGAGAAAGAACCTCAAAGTCAGCTATTTTATAGAGTCAGTACACCGCAAAACTCTGTGATTAACCTGGAGCAAGTGCGCATACACACATACACAAACACACACACAAGTAAACATTGCAAACTTAATTTGCATACATACTGTGGTAAACCGGCTCGCCTCGCAGACTCGGGGGGATGACAGGAAAAATGTACATCCAGATGGGTAGAGATGGAGAAGTTGCCAACGGACGACCCCACAAGACTGGAAACTATGAGCCGCTGCTATTGTTTTAATTAAAGCAGTAATAGCATACGGGGTCGTGCATTGTGTTCGCCTGCATCGATTCCCTTGTACATCCGTGGCCGGCATGCAAAGAAAACACAAGCGCTTGGCCCACTTCCAATTGAAAGATAATGAGAGATAATGAATAGGGAGACAGGGACTGCACTGCTTCAAGGATACATGGGGGCTTGTTTGGGGCAAATGGAGACAGCTCATCTCTTATGTGGCTTGTCTTTTTTTTTGTTCTCCACTCCGTCTCCGAGACGTGGAGGGAGAGGGAAATAAGGGCAGAGTGAAAGCCGAGGGAGAGAGAGAGGCGGTAATTCAGCCCGCTAACCCTGCACCAGTGAGGCAGTTTCTAGAATTTACCGTGACCGAGGGTGAGCCAGCAGTCCACCTGGCTGCCTCCCAAATCCCCCTCTTTTAACTCCCCACACCTCCCTTCATCCCCTCCCTGTGTCCCTCTATCCCCTGCCTCCCTTGGCTTATAACTCAACCCCATTGCGGGACCATTAGCAAGGGCCCCTGAACAGCCTTGTCTTATGAATTTGCACGCCTATTATTTATTTATTTGTTTATGTATTTTGAAATGATGGCCCTTCTCGGATCTCTATTGCTGCAGTAAATAAGGGCTCCTTCTTTTTCCAGTGACAGCAAAGGGGGGTATATAGGCATTTCAAATGATGAGGAGCACCAATTCACCGCTATGAAATACTGCCCCCGCTTGGTTGGAGAGAGAAGTGATTGTTGTTGTTCCCCCCCCCTTCCTGTTTTATTTACCCGTTGATCATAGCAGTCGGTGCACTACCGCGGTATCGATTGCTCTCAGCATTCTCTCTTAATATGATTCAACGCTTGTGGAGTATTTTATTATGGGCACGGATTTTAATGGGGGCCAGATTAATACCTCTGTCACAGAGGTTGATTCCCTCCCCCTTCCTTCTCATTCCCTCTCTGTGCTATACTTATGCTGGTGATCAGAAGCACAGGCTCATGGCCTTGATGTGAATGGCAGCCTATAAAACCTACAGTCAAACTAAAGTGCCGTACCCAGCTGCGTTATGAGCGGGAGAGGGAAGAATATGCGTCATCTCTCGTATATTTCGTCCAGCCCCCACCAGCTGCATTATTATACCCAAAACCATCGCTTCCTAACTCCCTGCTATCATTTCCCGGTTGAGCCCTCACTCCCCCCCCCTCTCATACCACCGTCTCTCCATCCCTCTGTTCTCTTAGCCCAGATTGATCATCCCCCAGCAGCCAGCAGGTGTTTCTGGGTGGCATCTCTCAGCGGGCGACGGATGCCAGCCATCCCGCTCACAACAGCGGTTAAAGATTTCTTATTTTTACTTCTCTCTTTGTCGCTTTTCTTTGCTACGCCACTGCAGCTAATTTCCTTTGAAGGGGTGACAGCTGTCAGGAGAAGTGGGTGTACAAATGGACAGCTAATTCGTTTTTTTCTGGCCTCCTCCCAGAAGCAAACTTTTTCTGACCGCTTCCTTTGTCTGGAGTCGCTCTCCCACTCGTAGCCGTCTTTCTCTGTTGGCTCTGATGGGTCACTAATCGCACGCAGACGCCGCACCGACTTGGTCGGGATGCGCAGCAAGACTATTACAATTAACACTGCTTAAAACAATGGCGGCAGAGCCCGGTTGCCACGGTGATGAGTAATAACAGCCATTAGAAAAATAATTGGGATGGCGGTGGCAGGCCATGATGGCCCCCGATATGAATCACAATATTGATGCAGAGAATGGGAGCAATAATGACTACAATTAGTGGTAATTGTCAAGATTTTTTTTTCTCTGTTCCATAGAGTATTAGAGTCCCCTTTGTCTTTATCCCCTCTTGGTTTCTTTCTGCAGTTCAATATCCACTGTGTCTCTCCGTTTCCCCTGATGTGATGAATATGTAGGCTTTGAGTATTTCATTAAAAGAGATTAAAATCGAGGGGAGAATTAAATTTGGATGAAGTTGGCGGGATCAGATGATGTCAAAGCAGCTTAATTGCAATATGCCAGCCCCTGCATATGCAACACCTATTGTGCATGTGCACTCACACACACACTGAAACTTAGGTTGCAGATATAGACATTCATTTTGGCCCAAAGCAGTCAAGTCAGCAACTCCTGCTATGGCAGCCACCATCTGTTTGTCTCATTTCCTGCCTTCTGAAGGTGTTTTACAGGGCCCAGACACACCGCTACGCCCGCCAGTGAAATATATATAGTCCCGTCGTCTTTATCGGCACTTCTTATTGCCTGCTTCATCATCATGCTTTCGATATTGATGTCGTTCCTTCTCTAAATCCTCCCCGCGGCCAACACTTTGCCAGAGAGAGAGGGAATGCAAATGGGGATGCAAATTGGTAAATACTAGTATGGGGAGCCCAGCAAGCTGGTGCTCTCTTCAAGGCAATCACATCCCACTGCTGGCTGGAGCCTTATGGCTAATTGCACATGAATCATTTGGATTCGACCGGCGTAGCCCGATGTCCATTGTGCTCGGCGGGAGGTGTGACTCAGCCGAGCCGTGTCAACAGCCTGACCCACAAACAGGGAGGGCGCGCCAATCAGAGTGTAATCAACCTCCTCATTACTGACTCTGGGGCTGTCAGCAACATCAAAGAGGCTCCCTGCTGTTCAGCCCCCTTGTCTAGAAATATTGAGTTTAGGGGCCAAACAAGTTTGTTTGAAAGATAACGTCGGAAAGTTTCTGAGTGTCTGTGTCAACCCCACATGCATATTTATGTGTGTCATATTTGTGTGTGTGTGTGTGTGCTTGCTGAACGCATGAATGTTCACGCAGGTGTCTGTGTGTATGTGCATATTCATTCCCAAAACTGGTGAGTGATCCCCTCCCTAGCACTTTCCAAATACCTGTCATAAGAACCATTACATGGGGATAATGGAGTGTAATCAATTGGTTTAGCTTGCACCTGGATGAGAAATGGCGTTGAGAGTGTGTGAAGTGCCTTCGAGGCTGCCGACGTTTTCTCACCGCTCTGCACTTTGGCCAGCTTTTTAATACCGAGGCGACCACGGATTTATGCGATGAGGCTGCAGTTTAAACTGTTAATATGCACACAGGTGGTGGCAGGGCCACAGTCCAACCTATATCAACACATTCTCATCCCAACGCGTCACATATTGACGCTTTGTCAGACCCCTCGGCGTCACTTTTCAGTCGCAGTGCTTAAAGCGGCAGTAGGCAGAATGTTTTTGGCATCATTGGGAAAAGATACCATAATAACCTTTCAGCATATTGTAATTCAAGTGTTCTGAGAGAAAACTAGACTTCTGCTCCTCCTCATGGCTCTGTTTTCAGGCTTTAAAAAATCTAGCCATTGACGGAAGACTTTGGCCAATCACAGGTCATTTCAGAGAGAGAGAGAGAGCGTTCCTATTGGCTGTTCATTCAACGGAGGCAGCTGTCAATCACTCGCGAACTCCGATCAAACGGTCAAACTAGGCAGCGCTGATCAAATATGAATCAATATTCTGTTACTGTAATTCCTATTTCTTTCTAATTTTACAGCTAAAGTACACCACAATATGTTTCTGAAAACATTTGAGGCAAGAAATAGGTATTACAGTAACAGAATATTGATTCATATTTGATCAACGTTGCCTAGTTTGACTGTTTGATCAGAGTTCATGAGCGATTGACAGCTGCTAAGAGACGGCAGTTTCCAGCTCGGCTGGTTGTTTCCCTCCGGTCTCTGAAATCTTGCAGATGCCATTAGGAGCACTGGAGGACACAGAGGCACATGATGTTTTTCAGATTACCTGTCTCATGCACTACTGTCAGGATATAATGACCATTCTATAAAAATAACTTTTTTTAATCATATTAGCTCCAATTCTACCTACTGCTGCTTTAATGTTGAATAGCGAATTAAACAAAAACATTTGCTTAGGTTTAGGAAAAAACAACATGGTTGGGCTTAAAACTACTATGTTTGTACAGTGAAAATGACACTGAAGGTTGTGAACACAGGAGAACAACGAACCGCTGATTGTAACGTGGAAGAGAAACTTAACACACAGGACACGAACAGCGTCTCCTGGATGAAAGTCTTGTGTTTGTTGAACCCATCCACCTCCCTCTCGCCCACCCTGTGTGTCTCTTTCGTCTTTAAACTACATCACCACAGCACTTTCCCTGATATTGACGCAGATGGGTTTACATCGTAGTCAGTGGAAAGCCCGGTGCGTCTCATACCGATGCTAAATGGTGCCTTGTGTGTCGGTATTTGACGCCCTGTGAATGAGAATGGGCTGAATCTGTGATCTATTTGTGTGTGAGTGTGTTGGTCCTTATGTGGTTTGCGTTTATGTGTGTCCATTCATGTGTGTGCCGGCGTGTCTCTAAATTCACAACCACTTAGGGACTTAATAAGGCATTATGTATTCAAATGTGTGTGTTGGTGCATTCTGTTAGACTAGCCAAAGGCCTGTTGGTATGTGTGTGTTCGTGCACGTATATAAAGATGAATAGCAGTAATTATAATCATCCACTATTATAATCATAAGAGCACATTGTTCACGAGGACCCTCTTTTACTTGTTGAGGCCTTCAGTGGCTTTGCTCTCGCTCTCAATCTCTTTATCTCCATCACTCTGTCTCCTCCTCTCTTTTCCTCCCCCGTCTCTCCATTCCTCTCTTGTTGTGTCCATATGATGAATGGCGAGTAAATGAAGGATGCCTTAAGTACCTTACTTCGAAAGGTTCTATCTCAAGCGAGGCACAAATTGAACATCTTTTTCTCCGCATCTGTTCCTCCTATTTGTCCCCTCTCCTCTTCTCTCCCTCTCTTTCTTCCCTCTCTGTCGCCCACACCCTGTATCACTATATTAACGTCCATCTTTTCTCTCCCTCAGCCCGTTGTCAGGCGGTGCAGGCGGAGAATGTGACAGTCTTGGAGGGAGGTACGGCCCAGATCTCCTGCCGCCTGCAGAACTACGATGGATCAATCGTGGTTATCCAGAATCCCCGCCGGCAGACCCTCTTCTTCAACGGCACGCGAGGTGTGTATCCGCGCGCACATTCCTCTCTGCAGACAAACTTAATCCATCTGTGTCTATGCATTTTGCCCTCAGTTCCACTTTAAGCCAGCCTTTTAAACACATTAGCAATGACTCACCAACACTTGCACTTCACATTTTTCTTATTGCAAATGTCCTCGCTCTGCCTTTGAAGCGATTTCACATTAAAAAGTCAGATAACCCCGGAGTTAATTTAGATGATGGTTTACCTCTCTGCCCTAAGAGTGTGACTGCTTTAACTGTTTTAAAAGCGTAGTTCACAGCTCTTTGCATAATCGCTTTTAACCCCTGTGATGAGATCAGAACTCCCAATTAGAGCATGGCCATGGCAATCGCATGTTTTTTTAAAGGCGACTTTATGGCAAGTTATCATTGTAACCAATATTATAATGAATCTCATTGAGGGCCTCGGGGTAGGCAAACACTACTTGTTTTTTCTGAACTAATTAAGGGCAAAAGCTGCACCTTAGCCAGATTTTCTGCTAGTGCTGCTAGGAAACCTCTGAGCAAAAGAACAATGATCAAGGATATCAAACGTTGCCTTTGAAAGTCGTGCAAGACGGCTTAATTGGAGCCAGATTTTTGCGTTATGTTTCGTGGCCCCACCTACGTAATCTATAAATTTCTTAAGACGTTAGCTCGGGTTTAAGACTATGATGTAAAACTGTGGTTTGTAACAGTTTAGAGTTAAGGGCAAAAGGGTGAATTTGAATATATTCAAATAGTTTCGGTCGTTCGTGCGTAAGAGACCACGTCATACAACCCAGTAAATGCTTTGGTTAGGGTTTAAAATGATTTATACCGTACGCCAAACCTGTAGCAACTGCTAGTTTATCAGTATATCCCCAAGTCATGTACAAACAAACATGCAAAAAAATAAAAAATAAATGCATGGTCAATTAACAGGTACATTATAACAAAGAAATTGTTGGATTTAGTGGGCTTGATTTCATATTAAAACACTAACCAATTAACTAGAGGTGTGGACTTGAGTCACATGACTCAGACTCAAGTCAAACATTTGTCACAAATTTGATGACTTTAGACTCAACTTGACAAAATAAAAAAAAAAGACTTGCATGTTGACTTGGACTTTAACACCAGTGACTCGTGACTTCACTTGGACTTGAGCCTTTTGACTTGAAAATACTTTACCCCAAGCCTAAAGATTAAAAAGCATGTTATTTAAAAAATGTGTGCTCGAAGATGATTAACTGCCCGGTACCGGAGGTGACTTCTGAGATGTTGGGTTTATTTACTTTTAGAGAGATCCTATATTGATTTGCTTTGGAAGATGATTTACTAGTGGGAGGAATAACTGAACAGAGATCCTCTATTTGTTTGGGAAGAGGATTCATTCATGAGGGAAAAAAACAAACTGAACAAACTGAATTTCTATCTTTTGTTGTTTATTGCCGAATCCCCGAAAAGTGGTGCTTTTGTTTTTTTTGTTGAACTGTAGACTCTTTGTTTTGTTTTTGGTTAATTCCACTGATCCAATTTAATTTGGTTTGAACCAATCCGACAGCATCCAATCTAGTTGCAGGAGAGAACCATGAAGAACTAATGTTATGTTACTGAGCGCTAGTTGGTGCCAGTTACTCTGTTGTTAAAATAGCATTACATTTGGTAAAGAGAACA